>NC_056735.1:1311257200-1311499700 GCF_019279795.1 Protopterus annectens | reverse complement strand
CTATCTATCTGGCCATGGCAGCATTCATGTACACCAGGGATATTCGAGGACATAGGTGAAAGTTCATGTTAATGTACTTAGTACACAAGAATGGTTCACAGCATGGCCGTCCTTATTAATATTATCATGCCTTAATAATAAAATGTGCACCCTCTAGTGGTGAACGTAAACACTTCATTTTTATCACCCAAGATAAGAGCTTACTAGTTTCATTAGATGGATGGTTCCTTGTACTAACCATACAAAGAAGGAGTTGTGAGGCTGGTTCAGAGCTGGATCATGGCCAAACAGGGCCCTAGGCAGTGTAATGGATCAGGCCCCCCATCACGTCCCCCGCCCCGCAGCCATTCCAGAGTCCCATTACTTGGCTATTTCTCCTCAGTTAACATAAACATTGTTCAAACCTTTCAGTGTGCATACTGTTTTCTGCTTTACTTATAGTATGATTATTTGGATTTAATTTAAAACTTTTATTTGAAATTTTATAGCACAAATACTGATAGATACTTGCTAAACAACACAATGCAGTCTCACAATGAAAACAGACATCATTGCAACATCTCTGCTCTTGAAACTCACATTCATTGAAATGTCATTGAAACTCACATTCAAACAAAAGAAATGTGGCCAGTGGCAGATTAAGTTTACCTTTGGGCTGTTTTCAAAGTATACGCCCCTTGAACACATTTTTAGGACCATGCATACATGCAAGTCTTCTTTGATTCACCTTCCTGATTGTATTAAATTATATTCCTTGTATAATACAGAACTACTTCTCAGAGTGTATTTTAAATTTGTAGTTTGGAACATTTTTTCAGTAAGCAGTGAAACAAAATGTATAAATCAATAATGACAAAACTACCCAATTCAGAACATTATATCAATAAATGTCTACTCAAACTTCTGTCATTACAATCCACCAATATCAGTCAATATGCACAATCTCTACAAAAGTAAAAATCATCTGAATAATTCCACATTAAAGAGATTTGTAACTAATGAAGAGGTTGCTGCTAGCAAACAATTTTATATTTAAGTGTTTTTCCTACAAATTCAGTGCCTGCTGCCTTTGAAGAATAAATTGCCTATGTTACATTAAAAAATGGTAAACTGGTAATATTGTGATAGTGAATGGATGGCAAACTGACAACAGGTTCATGTTAGGAATCTCTTCCTGCAGGACTTCCCTCCCCAACTCAGTATCAGCATTCCATCTACATGGTGTGGGAGTAGAGCCCACAGCCTTCTGCATCAAAAGCAAGGCTACCTGTTGTGCCACTAACAATGCTTTTAAATTCATTAGCAGAATAGTGATACTAATTGCAAACAACTAAACAACAGTTGTACATTGTAAACAGATTTAGCATGAACAGCACTAAACTTCTCTTCTCCTGAACCTATCAATTCCTTCTAAAACACCCTTGACACTCAACCATACATCTCGCCCATGTAGCACAAGAACTCTGGACAAAGCCACAATTTATGGGGAGACAAAGGCCCAAAACTAGGAACAAATGTTGCTTGTATAATCTTAGATAGTTGCTAGAATAAAAGGTGTTATGTTGCCATGCATTTTCTGTAGGATATGAAGACTGAAATTTAAATGGCTGTCATTACTTAGTGAATTCTGTCCCCACTGATTTGTCAGAAAAACACAAGTTGTATGAGGAACATACCTAAAATATGAGGCAAAAATCTGGACATTCTGCAAAAATCTGGACAGTTGAGAGGTATGCACTCAACTTCTTGAAACTCATTTTTTTAACACCTTGGTGGTTTGGGTAGAGGATTCATGCTCTTGTTTCCTGTAACTAAGGTATGTGGTTTGAGCAAATTATTTAACTACCAATTATCCCTAAATGGAGCATTTTACTCACACACACACACACACACACACACACACACACACACACACACACACACACACACACACACACACACACACACACACACACCTACTTGTAGAAGAAGAATCATTTCACAGAAGCAGCAGCACAAATCTGTCCAGGAGTGAGTCTACATTCATTCCATGGAAGCAGCACAAGAGTGAAAGGAATGGAACGTTAAATTCCACATGCCAGAAGGAAAAACAGTGGTTATATGTGCCGATGGTTCACAATATAACAATACAGAATTTGAGATCATTAGGAAGAGACTATCGGGCCAGTACATTCTGTTATTACAAAACCATCATGCCAGGGCATTTGGTGAGGTTTATGGAGAAGTTTCTTCTTCTACAAATGGTATCCAAAATGAATCTATAGGAATAATGGCATCAGGAAATAGGGTGACACCTTTTTCACAATGAGAAAGTGGTGTGCAGCAAGCAAAAAATGCATTTATTTCTATACTTAATATGCATAGTAAAAATATAATGGATATTATTAATAAAAAATGAGCATTTATTAGAACAGATAAACAGCTAATGGAAAAAATTGGCAATTTTCCTAATTTTGTATTTAGGCAGGATAGCACCCTTAAAGACTGGTGTGACAGTTTATCCCTTTTACATATGCAACCAGTGCAGAAAATGACAAAGTGTGGAATGTGTCCACAGCGCAAGTTTATTTTGGAATGTGACCAGGTGCACTTGGGTTCCAAGTGTATTATAGTTTTTGGTCACTTTTCTTGCCAAACAACAGGTGTTATGCTGCAAAATGCAGCTCTTGTCCTGCATATTATATGGGAAAGACTGAGCGAAAATTTAAACAACGGGTCTATGAACACATTTATGATATGCATACACAAAGAGACAGTGCTTTAGTTAAACACTTAAAGGAATTCCCAAGTCATAGTTTTAAATTTGTCATACTGGAACAGTTGCAAAATAATCCCAGGGGGGACCATGGGGTATTTTTTTAGAACATAGAGAGCTGTGGTGGATTTTACACTTGAATGCATCTGTTCATCCAAGGTTAAATAATGTAGTGTCTATTTCTTGTGAGTTAAAATTAACAACCTTTGATAGATAGTTACATATAAATATTTATATAAATGTTTTTTAAAAAAATGCATTGTTAAAAGTATTTTATTTTAATATGTTGTGGCTTTAAAATGCTATGTCTTTAAGACTCAAGTGGTTGGGTTGGGCTATAAAAGAGTTTGTCACATGATTTTTTTGAATGTCTGAAGAAGGCTGGTATTTTCTAGCCGAAAGCACTTAAAGGAATAAAGTTTTAAAAGGTGTGTTTTTAAAAGTGCGTTTCCCGCAAATTCTGCCTCCTGTATTATTACTATTTTCACAGTAGTTATGTGTGACAACACACACACAGAAGCAACAGGTGTGTGCGGCCAGACACAGGAGGCATTCATAAAGATGAATGCTCTTAAAAACCAAAAGGCATATTTTGTTTTTTGCAATTAAAAAAGTGCGACACTCCCTCCACAAGCAGGCCCCTCCCAGCTAGTGGGCCCTAGGTGACTGCCTTGATTGCCTAGTCCTGAATCCAGCTTTGGCTTGGGTTCCTGGTGATAAGTGATAATCATGTCAGCCGTGCATGTAAGTTATGTGCATAGGACACAATTTTCACTTGGCTGTTTTATTACTCTAGGTACAATTCCAGCTACTGCAGCAGATAACCATCCTAATGTAACCATGTAGAAGGATCTGTATATATTTCTCTAATACAGATAAAGGGAATAGGTCGGTAGGTAGTGAATTTGGTTGAATAGCATCCTTAATGAAGAAGTAGAATGCAAACTTTCTTTCCAGAGTAGAAAGACAGTGGATTCTTTACTATTGTGATTTATTAAGATGGATACTGGGAAGGCTGTTTCATCTGCACTTTAAATATATTCAGCAAGTCGATTGCCAAGCGCAAAGTAGGTGAGCTTTAACTTAAGAAGAAGTGTTTTAATGGTTGAGGTAGGGAGTGGTTAAAAAGAGATAATGTGAAGATATCTGTCAGGTTATTATAGAGCTTATAGAACTAAGAGACCTAAATTATTAAGGAGGAGTCTGAATTAAAGAAGTGGGAGTGAAAGAGACTAGCAACATTTTCTAAGTTAATGTACGAGATGGCTGTGTGGAATGACCAAGATTTAGCTTTTGGATTGTTGTGATTTTTAGCCTGGAGATTTGTGTAATAGTTTTCTTTTTTTGTGTGTGTGAAATACTTTTCCTTATCAGACTTTATATAGTATTTGGTACAGACCCTACAATATCTGAATGTTTGACTGGGTTTTATTCACATTCTATGTTTTCCAAGCTTCATCTCTCGGTTTCATGAATTGCTTAGTGTTTCTGAATAGCCAGGAGCAGGATTTGCTTCACAGAAACATGTCCACTTAAAATATTTATGGAGGCATTATTGAACTTGGACACAGCTTCATCTAGACGGAGATATTTGAGGTTATTCCAGTAAACTTGTTTTAAGTTTCAGAGCAAAAAGTCTTTATGGAAGTGTGATAGATAGCAGAATTGTTTAACATGCTGTTGTTTGTGGAAAGTTGCCTGTTTTCAGATAGTAAATAAAGATGGGAAGATGGTCACTTACTGAGTCAGCCAGGGTGCCTGGGGATACAATTTTATTAGGAGAAGAGGTAAAAATCCAGTCTATAGCTGTACCTTTATGACTATTTTTGTTGGTATGAAAGGGTTTGGAGTGGAAATTAGTTGTGACTGGCCATATAATGTTATAACACCTACAGAATAGTTTGAAGAAACTAAGAGACAGCTGATGTTAAAATTACCAAGAAAGTATAGTTGTGTGATTGCCATAACAGTAGATGTTTGAATTCCTCACTACTGCAGTAGCCTTTTGGCTATATGGGTTGTTTCCTGCCTAGGATACAACAACCTTCTGGCTTCACAAAGCTCTGGCTTCCTCCCACACGTTCATTCTTGACTACTGGTCAGTGTGGGGTGGGGTGGGGGGTCGGCAGTCAGAGTGAATAAATCTTCAAGATTTTCTTACCCATAAAGAGAAAGAGCTTAGTAATCCTGAACCTCAGAGGTATAACAGTAATCAAAAATGTTATATCCCAGCAACTAACCATATACAAAAGAAAGGAGATGGTGGGTGGGTGTGGCTAATGCAGCAGTGAGGAAATCAAACATATACTGTTATGAACTGTACTAATTTCATCATTCTCATTGCTGCAGTTGCCTTTTGGCTGTTTAGGATGATTTACAAAGCCTATCCAACCTGGGAGGAGGAACAGTAAGGAACCAGGAGCCCCTTGTGAATGCTCCTAGCAAAGCCAGTGCTGGGTCTGCTAAAGGAATCCAGTTTGTAATACTTTGTAAGGATATGTACAGAGGGCCATACTGCTATCTGTAGAATACTTTAGGAACCCAGCCCTTACCAGTATGTCATTGTAGATGCCAAGACTCTAGTAGAATGTGCATGGATACTACCCAGAATAGGTTTTCTATGGCAGATGTAATAAAAGGCAATAGCTGAAGACAACCATCTTGGAATAGTCTGTTCTGACATGGATTAACACTTCTTTGTCCCATCATAAGAAATAGGATCATAGCCTAGCCGTTTCAACCCAATGTAATACTGTAGATGTACTAGTCAATTCCCAAGATTGCATTTAGTGATGACTGCCCATGTCCAGGAGGGTTGTAGGCGCTATACCTGGTAAGAATTTACGGTGCCCCACCACTCATCTAGATTCCTCTTGAATCGTGTCATAGAGGTGCTCTGTTTCACATGAATTGGTAGTCTTTTCTAAAGATGTGGCAGTCACTGGGAGATAAATCTATCCCTCTAGCATGTCCTGTTTAAGTCCCATGCCATATTTAAGTTCCTGGAACAGGTAGCTTAAAGCTCTTGTCAGAGATGAGGATGAAACCTTGTACCTTGTGTATGGAAGGCAAGCACCTAAACCATTATGCTTTTCTAAAGAACGTGGTTCTGTCAAGATAGTACTTGAAGTCTCTATGCACGTCCAGAGTATGTAGAATCCTTTTTCCATGGTTCTGAAGGTCTGGAAAGCACTCTGAAGGACTGATGACTTGATTCAAAGTAAACTCTGAAACAAGTTTGAGCATAAATGGGGGATTTGTTCCTAACAATAGCCTATATTGGTGGAAGACCAAACAGGGTTCACCCACCATAGGTTCATAGGTAGGTACTAGGCTAGTGGCCCTAGAGCCTATATAAGTCTAGCCAAATGGTACCCTGGCTATTGCCACCCAAGAAAATTATTTTCCTGTGCCCCTGTCAAGCAGAGCCGCAGAAGTGATCCCCGGGGTGAATTTCCTATCTCCCATCCAATCATAAAGATTTTTCTTGAAGAGTGCTAATGAGGAGCTATGTTTGATATATATAGATAGTTTGTTCCAGAGTATGGGAAGTCTCTGAGACAGGAATCTATCCCTCCAGCATGTTCTATTTACTGTGGTGACAAGGTTTAGGTCCCTAGAGCATGTAGCTCAGAGGGATTGGGATTTCTTTACGAGGAGCATGTCCAACAGCTCTGGGTTTGACATAGCTTTGTATGTTAGGCAGAGATCACCTCTGAGTAGGCGATATGCGACAGAGTAAAGCTGGAGTTTTTTGAGACGGTCTGCGTAGGGCATCTGTTTGAGGCCAGTAATCCTCTTTGTGAGGTATTTCTGTGGCCTTTCCAGTTGTTGTAGATGTCTTGTGAGGTACATACCAAAAGGGGGTTGTACTCTATAATGGGTCTAATGAGTGATGAGTAGAGGAGAACAATGACCTCTTTTTTCTTGGATGAGAAACCTTTTGCGATGAGGTGTGCCACGTAGAAGGATTTTCTGACTACTATGGCAATGTGATTATCAAAGACGAGACTACTGTCCACCTGTGTCCCAAGGTCTCTTATCACACTTTCGGTCTTAAGTAGACTACCGCCTATGTGATAGTTCATGGGTACAGAGTTTTTACCAAAAGGGATGACACTGCACTTTTTGGCATTGAGCTTGAGGCCATGGCTTTGACACCAGGCATCTGTCTCAGTGAGGCCCTTTTGTAGGATGTCCACATCGTTAGGAGATTTGATTATGGCTCCTAGTTTGCAGTCATCTGCGAACTTTGTTAGCCATGAGATCTTGCAACTTGGGTACTCTTCTTACAGATGCCAGAGAAATAACAAGTTCAATCTTTTATGTAATCAATCTTAAATCAACCTTATTTGCTGGTTCAAAGGGAGACACTGTTTACTTTCCCAGCACCAACTAGAAAATCTTTTTCATTTGCCAGTTTAAGACTCCATATGAGCAGATTTTCTTGTCTCCTTTTGCAAATGATGTGCATCTTCATGACGGAGGTGTCTTAAAGGAATCAAAATTGAATCATCCAAGCAGTTTATTGAAATTGTTTGAGACTGGGGTGTATCCAACTCGCTATCTTGTGTAGGTCCAGTTTGTGAGTATGATGGTGATAATTCCCATTGGTCAGTTTCATAAAAAGGTAGAACCAATGTTGTCTGGCCCAAAAGGGAGTCACCACAATGATTGTTGGAGAATTATTCTTAATCTCCATAATTATCCTGGATATCACTAGAAAGGAAGGATATGCATAAATAAACATTCCTGTCCACAAGAATGAAAATGCATCTATTTAACAGGCTTGCTAACAAGGAGTCTTTGAGCAAAATTTGTTCAGTTGTCTGCTTTGAAAGGAGGCAAACAGATCTATTTGTGATGTTCCCAACAACTGGATAAATTCCTGGAAAACCTGGTTGTTCAATTCCATTCATGAGGGTCTGTACAGGCCCTGCTCAGCTTGGATAACACTATATTTTTCTCTGACAGGATGTAAGATTCATAGGTAAATACTAGGCTAGTGCTCTTGCGGACCATTTTAAGCCTAGCCAGTTTCCCCAAAGGTGAAAATCAAACCCTGTTCCTTGTGACTGTGTGGTAAACACCTTAACCATTAAAGATGCATGGAGGTCTAAGGAGTGGTAAATAGTTCATAGCCAGTCTGCACCTCTACTCCCAAATAAACTGCTCCCCAAGCAAAATTGAAAGCATAAATATTGTACTTATTTTACTGCCTGCTCTTTAACAAAGTTGTTTTTGTGTTTAAATTTCCTGTTTAACTGTTGTAGGCTACACACTCAAGTGTGATAGCCATTTCTGCGCATCTAAAGCGTTTTTTTGATTGTATCTGTTTTATTTTTTGAAAAAAAAAAAAATCAAAAAATATACTTGTTTTCCCGCCTTTCTAAGCTAGTATAGTCCAGTTTTCAGATTAGTGCTGAACTCAAGGCTGTGTTACAAGTTTCTGTGTTTGTCCATACCTTACTTGGATAGAAGGAAGTTTCTCTGTTCACCTGTGAGAGAAGGGAGCTTTGAGCAGCCTATCTGTCCCTTGAGGAGTGGTTTCAGCCCATAAATTAGTAGTTTATTGGCCATTTTGGGCTAATTTCTGTCTCTTACATTTCCCTGCTATAAAACCTGCATTAGCATGGTTTTGCATGCTGGGCAGTGCCGGTTAGCTAGGATATAACTATTCCCGTCTCCACAAAGTGTACTCTTCAATTTTTCCCTTGGAACTAGACAAACTTTCAACTTAAGCACTCAAACCATTCACTTCTCAGCCCGGCACTTGCTCAAAACTCATAGCAAGCCCTAATAAACCTTAGAGCTAGACCCCCCCCTCACTATACTGTAGAGAAGGACAAGGCTCTCTATTCGACCTTACCAGCCAATCAGTAAAACAGCTCACTGTACCTATCCAGGCATGTCCAAAGGGCAGTTTCAGGTGTACTCTCTGGTCCAACTGGTGAATCTGGGCATTTTGAGGCAATGTTACAACTGCCTCATGTACACAAACAACCCTCTCCTCCTACCACCAAACACTAATACATGCGAGAGATGCAATTATACAGCCAAACTGGAGTCTAAGCTCTCTCAACCCAAGACTGGACCAGGCAGTCAAGAGGAGAAGGGAATTACTTGCATCACACCACCAGTCTCACATAGACCTATGAAACCAGCACCGGCAAAAAACACACATAAATACATTAAACCATACTCGGAGGCTCTAAATAAAAATCTGCAAAAGCAACAGAGACCTCCAAAGCAGACATCCAAGCAACCTCCACCTCCCAACACAAACCATGAAACACATACTTCACAAAACCAGTGTGCCACGCAATCACAGCCCTTAAGGCAAAACAACATACCCAACATACTAGTAATAGGTGATTCTATATTCAGGCACACTGATGTCCCACTCACTAGGCTGAGCAAGGAGAAGGTTACTGTTAGCTGCCTGTCAGGTGCCAGGATCCGCCACATAACACAAGCACTCAGGTCACTCCAGAACAAGTACAAATACGACTCTGTCATTATCCATGTTGGTGTGAATGACCTGAGCCGTACCTCCCTGGACTACATGAAAAGAGACATGGAAAAGCTCTCTGATCATGTAGCCCAGGCTGGTATGACCCTAACCCTGAGTAGCATCCTGCCCTCACCAAGAATGATACCACTGTATAAAGAAAAAATTATCAAGTTCAACAATTGGCTAAGCTTCTGGTGTCATTCAAAGGGGATCCAGTGTCTGTCAGCCTGGGATGACATGTTCGACAAGCCACGCTGCTTTGCTAGAGATGGCTTGCACCTGTCACCCTTAGGCTTTCGAATACTGGCCAAGGCTCTTGCCACTCCCATAGTGCCTTTTTAGGCAAGGCTGAAAAGACAAACCCACCACCGTAAATAGCACAAGTAACAAAAAACTGAGGGTAATGCTACTCAATGCCAGAAGTCTAAACCTCAAAATGCACACACTCGAGACACTGCTCAGTATGGAGAAAATCGATATATGTGCAGTAACAGAAACCTGGTTTAAGGCTCCAGAGAGCACCCCAGCACTACCAGACTACAACTCATACCATACATTTCGGCCACAAAACCCGGACTGAAATACAAAAGATGGGGGCGTATCCATATTCATCAAGGATACCCACACCTCCAGGTTAGTGGCACAGCACAATGCTTCAGAGATCATCCACGTGCAACTAACAATGGGTAAAACTGCAATTCAAATTGTAGCTTGCTACAGATCACCCACCATGTCCCAGTACCCCCATTCCGCTTTTCTGGAAACACTGGGAAACATAAAGGTCCTACCAAACACCCTGCTATTGGGTGATTTCAATTACCCAAACATTAACTGGGAGAACTACTCAAGTACTGACTCCCTTGCCCAACATTTCCTAGAATTTATAAACTCAAACACCCTGGATCAACTGGTCAACACCACCACCAGAGGTGACAACATATTGGACCTGGTCATCACCAACATGGGAGACCGGTGTTCCACACCAGAGGTCAACCCCTCGCTGGTTAGATCTGACCATAAATTAATCACTCTGGATATCCACATTCCACCCCCACACCTGGTCAAAGAAACCACCATGAAAAACTTTTCAAAAGCAAACTCCACGTTACTTAAGACCGAGGTGGAAAGTTTCAAACCCCTCATGCTAAAGGATAATACTGCCCAAGCTGGAAAATCCTTTATTAATGCACTCTATGGGCACCTACAAGAATGCATGGATCGTGCTATCCCAAGCAAAACCAAGACTCACTCCTCCAAGAAAAGGAAACCAGTCTTTTGGACCCCTGCCATAAACAAGCTATACAATAGAAGGAGGAAACTAGTACAGAAAAGAGTAAAATCCCAAGAGGGGAAAACATCCCTAATCAGTATCAGCAAGAAACTACGATCCCTCATAAAATCATCCAAGGCTAGCTTCGAAAGAAAAATTGCCAAGGACTCCAAAGAAAACCACAAGGCATTCTTTAGCTATGTCAAGAATCTAAGTGGCAATTCCCAGATCTGCTCAGAGTTAGTGCAGAATGGCACAAAATACACTCAACCGACCAATATTGCCAACATCCTGGCAGACAGGTTCAGTGCAAACTTCACCCCCCTCTCACCCCCAAAAGGCCCATAACCATACCAGAAGAATGTAGTGCCCCTGAAATCACAGACACTTAGGTTAAAACAGCCATCTCCAAAGCCAAAAACACAGCATCAGTGGGACCGGATGGTATCCCAGACTGCATCCTACATGAGCTCAAAGATGAACTAACCCCTCACCTAAACACACTGTTAAAACTCAGCCTCTCCACAGGCTACATGCCCATGGAGTGGTGTACAGCACAGCAATGGTTATTCAGCTCCACAAATGTGGAGTCACAATAGACCCCAGGAACTATTGCCCTATAAGCCTGACTAGCTTGGTCTGCAAGGCTATGGAGCGCATCATCATGGATCTCATTAACAGAGACATTGGGAACCTCCAAACACTGGGCCCTACCCAGTTCAGCTTTGTTAAGGGCAGATCATGCCTCCTAAACCTGTGGACTTTCTTGAGACAGTTACCAAGGCTATAGATGAGGGAAAGGTGGTCCACACAGCCTACCTAGACCTCGCAAAGGCCTTCGACATCATTCCGCATTCTGGTATTATAGACAAGCTTGCCAGCCTGAACATAAACCCCTACATTACGAGATGGGTTGCCAACTGGCTCACGGACAAAACCCACATGGTAAGAGTTGCGGGAGCTAGGTCTGGCTCTAAACCGGTTACAAGTGACATTCCCCCAGGGCTCAGTCCTAGGACCCCTCCTATTTGGCATATACTTCTCAGTGGTACAGACAAGCACAGGAGGACTATGTTTGACCAAGTTTACAGACGACTGCAAACTAGGGGCTATAACTGACTCTCCGGCTGACACAGACATCCTCCAAAAGGGTCTCACTGAGACAGATACCTGGTGTCAAAACCATGGCCTCAAGCTAAATGCCAAAAAGTGCATAGTCATCCCCTTTGGAAAAAAAACAAAGTACCCACAAACTACCACATAGGTGGTAGCCCCCTAAATATGGAAGACGTAATAAGGGATCTTGGGACCCAAGTAGATAGTAACCTCTCCTTTGATAATCACATTGCCAAAGTGGTTAGAAAATCCTTCTATGTGGCCCACCTAATCACAAAAGGGTTTGCATCCAGATCAAAAGTGATCATTGTGCTCCTCTATGCATCACTCATCAGACCCATCATAGAGTACAACGCCCCATTTGGGATGTACCTTACACGATGCATGCAACAGCTGGAAAGACAACAGAAGTACCTCACGAAGAGGATCACTGGCCTCAAACGGATGCCCTATGCAGCTCGACTGAAGCAACTCCAGCTGTACTCGGTTGCATACCGCCTACACAGAGGTGATCGCTGCCTGACGTACAAGACCATGTCCAACCCAGAATTGATGGACATGCTCCACCTAAAGAAAACCATATCCCCTCGAGCCACACGCTCTAGTGATCTAAACCTCACCACAACAATAAATAGGATGTGCTGGAGGGATAGATTCCTGTCTCAGAGACTTCCCATGCACTTGAACAAGATTCCAATCTACATTAGGCAGAGCTCCTCACTAACACCCTTCAAGAGAAACCTTGACGAAGAGATGGGAAACAGGAAGTTTACCCCGGGGATCACTTCAGTGGCTCTGCTGGACAGAGGCACAGGGAACTAATCTAAGGGGGCGGTGAAAGCCAACACATTCCGGCTAGGTTTATAAATGCCTTTGGGCAGATAGCCTGGTACCTACCTATGAACCTATGAACCTATATGTTATTAGAGACTGACGTGGGATCTCAGGAGAAAAGGAAAGACTTGGATTTAGGGCCATTTGCTGTCTCCACCAATGCAGTTCCTTTTTGATAAAGCAAAAATTAAAATCTGAAAATCCAGAGGATGAAGATATTTGGCCTATATGTTTTTTTTTATAAACCACTGAATTCTTCTCATGGGTAATCTGGCAAGAGGAATCATAAAAAAAAAAAAATCACAGAAGTCATGAACCCTGGAATTTTGAGATATTTTCTTCCAAAAGTCAGATAAAAGCCCACCATCTTCTCTACAGTAAGAAAAGGTTTTTGCTAAGAGGTGTCTGAAAGGCAGCCCAGAAACATTATCCTGAATGATGGAATCTAGGAGGATTTCTGTACAGTTATCTAGAATCCCATATTGGTATAAAGTGATAAAAACCATGTTAAGGACTCTTTACATCTGGCAAAAGACTCTGCTAACATAAGTAAAATGTCTAATTAAGGTCACGTACGATGAATTAATATTTGTCTAACATGCCAAGATGGTAAGAAGAGAAGAAACTCATTGCAATGACTCTTGGCATCTGGGAAAAAAACTCTTGTTAAGATGAGTAAGTTGTCTAAATAAGGAAATATGTAAATGCCACACAGTCTGCAATGAACTAGCACTGGAGCTAGACACACTGTAAACACCCCTGTAGCTCCAGATAAGCAAAAGGGTAATACAGATAACTGATTATGTGACCCAGATACAGAGAATGTAAGACATTTCCTGAAATCTGTGGCTATGGGAATATGATGATAAACATCCTTTAGATCTAATGTTACCATGGAACTCAGAGAATGAATGACAGGTAGCAGAGTCTCAAGTGTCAGCAATTTGAATGTTGGTACTTTCACAGGTTGAGAAATGAAATATCTAGAACTTGTCTCCATGAAAGCTGTTTCTGTGGAACCAGAAATATTCTGGAATAGAAGCCTTTGCCTCTTTGATCTAGAGGCACTGGTTCTATGACCCCTAGGATGAGTAAGTGCTGAAGAATCTGAGGAAAAACTTTTTTTGGTTCAGAGGGTAGGGAGAAATCTCCTGAAAAAGGGTATTCGTATCCAGTTCCAATTGTAACTGTCCCGAACCACTTTTTAACAAACACCTGTAGTCCAAATCAATCAGTTGCCAAAGGGGAATGTAATGAGCCAGATTCTGGGATAGATTTAGAGAGAAAGGGGCAATAGGGGTGGGGATGGGGGACAGAATCCTGGCACAGTCATTATGAAGACTTGCACTGTCCCTATTTTGGAAAGGAACCTTTTTTTTTCTGTTCCTCTCCTGCCATCTCTTTTTTGCTCCCTCTTTTCTTTGAGGTGGCAGGGGTTGTTTATTTTTTTTAAAGGAAAAGAGTTTTGGGGAGATTTTTACAGGTGTATGGGACTTGAAAAAACCTTGACACTCCCTGAATTAACTTCCATCTTTTATTAGATTGCTTGAGGAGAGTAGTAGAAGGCCAAGCAAAACCTCCTTAACTAAAGCAGAATTCAGAATTTAACCTTACTTCATCAGCAAACATTTGGTTACATACTCATGTATATCTCTTCAAGACTGTAGCAGTGGCTGTGACTCTAGACACGGTATCTGCAAAACCATACACACTCTTCAAAGGCTGTTTATATACTTGCAAATGACTAGAAACAAGAGGATTCAGAAAGGAGCTACCCTTTCAAGGCAATGTGGTAGAGTATTCTCTCAAACTGTCTCCACAAAATATAATAAACTTCCACATATGGGCATAGTCTTTACGCAAGCTGATAAAGGGGATAATTGGGTTATTCTCTCTAGGGTAAAGTACAACAAGATAGCTGAAAGTTTGCTGATTGACAATTCAGTATACATACAGTTGACTGAAAATCTAGTTTGTGATTTTAATTCCCAGTTGTTGGAATTACTTGAAATAGGGGAAAGGTTGGGCTTTTTTTCTTCATCTGATGTTAAAAGATTATATGTAAAAAATCACAGAGATGCTAGTTTTTTCACAATACCCAAAGTTCATAAGAGTTTAGTAAATCCACCAGGGACACCCATCGTGTCTGTAAGGGGGCATATTTACAAAATGTTGGTATATTTTTGGATTCACAATTAAAGTTTTTTTTGACCAGGGTTATGTCACACATTAAAAATGGTAAGGAGTTTTCTGATTTGGTTGGTGGAACGACCTGGAAAGAGAATTTTTATTGGGCATGTGTGATGTCAAGGCACTATACACTAACATAAGTAACTTCTGGGGATTAGAGGCAGTTAGTAAAATGATGGGAGAAGGTCCCCACACAAACTTTTGGCTCCAGCTGTTAGAATTTTCCCTCACTCACAATTGTTTCAGGTTTGACAAGAAATTTTATCTGCAAAAGGAGGGAACCACGATGGGGGCAATTATGCCCCATCATTTGCCATAATTTTTGTGAATTCTTTTGAAAATAAATTAATTTATAATGCTACCTTTTATGCAAAACATGTTATAATTTATAAGCGGTTCATTAATGACCTGATCTTTGTGTGTCAAGGGGAGGTGGGGGAATTTCAGAGGTTTATGGAGGATTTACATAAGAATTCCTTTGGTTTAGAGTTCACTTACAAAGTAGAGAGGGAGGCTGTTCAATTTTTAGATTTTGAATTTTTTATAGGCAAAAATCATGAGGTACTGTTTAGACCTTTCACAAAAGAGACTGCTGTGAATAATGTTTTGATAGCAAGCAGTATGCATGCCCCACATCTCTTGGTCTCATTACATTATGGTGAATTCAAAGGCATCAGTGACAATACTTTTGACAGATCTCGTCTGAGTGAGGAATTTGTTAAGGTGAGACAGAAACTAGTCAGTAGGGGTTACACTGAGGAAATTCTTAATAAAGCAGAAAGGAGAGCTATGGAAAGCTTTGGGGTGGCAGACACTCTGGGTGGTGGTCATCACCCTGCTTTTGGGTCTTGGTCCAATTTTAAATCAGGGGTTAGATCTAACAGGAAAATGGAAGAAAGCAGAGATAAAATATTTTTTGTTAGTAGATATTTTCCCTTTTCTGATACCTTCAAGAAGCTAGTTGAGAGATTTTGGCCCATGGTGTATAGTGAGGCAAGTCAGATAGGCTTGTTCCCCATAAAAGTAACTCTTTTGTACAACAGATTCCTTAATCTTAAGGAACTGTTGAATTTGGAGAAGGTACAAGGTGGAGATATTCGGAGAGGGTCCTTTGCATGTGGTAGATGCAAGGTCTGTAGTGGAGTTAAGAATTTAAATGGCACTAGTATTAATGGTAGAAAGTATATAGCCCTTGATGAATTCCACTGTTTTTCAAAACTCTAGGCTTTTAAACGGAGATGTATATGGGTATTTAGAAAATGTTACTGTCGTTCAAAACTAAAACTGGTGTTGTTAACAGTACAAGTACACAGGGACTTCTTTATAAAGCTATTTTCAGGGAAAACCTGTCCATTGTATAATTTCTGTCTCCTTACAAATTGCTGGCTTGCCCACTCCTGAAGGGACGGGTTTCTGTCTGTGATGAAGACATATCCCTGGCTGGAGGGATGTGCTGTTATTGTGTGACAAATTGATGGTAAAGTATGTCATCTGGGGTGGGGGGATAGAGCTAACCGATATTGTGTGCAGTGATGTGCGTAATGTCACTATCTCCATTCAGTGTAGAGCTATCAAAAAAATCCTTCCTGGCATGCTGTACCAACATATGTGACACTGCCAGGTGCTGCATTCCACTTCCCCTACCCATACCACTATTGGTGTGGTCCCATCTCCAGGGAATAGTACCACTGACACTAAAAGGAAAAATGGTGCAACTTGACAGCTGATGGGCAGCTGGGGTATGCAAATGGGGAGAACAAATCTTTCCTTCTGTCTCTCTTGGGTGTTATTTAATTGTCAAAAGCACTGTGTAGCCCAGTAGTAATCACAAGCGTTTATTTGTAGAATAAAATAAATGATAAAAAGCATGTAGAATAAAATAAATGATAAAAAGCATTAGAATAAAATAAATGATAAAAAGCGTCTAGAATAAAATAAATGATAAAAAGCGTCTAGAGTAAAATAAATGATAAAAAGCGTGTAGAATAAAATAAATGATAAAAAGCGTTAGAATAAAATAAATGATAAAAAGCGTGTAGAATAAAATAAATGATAAAAAGTGTGTAGAATAAAATAAATGATAAAAAGCGTCTAGAATAAAATAAATGATAAAAAGCGTGTAGAATAAAATAAATGATAAAAAGTGTGTAGAATAAAATAAATTATAAAAACCGCTTGTGATTACTACTGGGCTGACCGGTGTTTCGAACTCCTCTACACAGTGCTTTTGATTGTTTATTGGTTTATATTTGCACTGGTTCTTCCTTATTTGGATTATTGTTATTTAATTGTGTCATGATGCATTCAGTGCTACTGCTCTACTCTTTAAGATCTTTATTAGATTAATCAGGTCAGCTACTACCTTTAGTAACTTCCAGAACTATCTTTATCTTTACCTTTAGTAACTTCCAGATCTATTACTGTGCCCTTTAGTCCTCATACTTTAGTTTTACTTATTTTATTTATGTATGGTATGTATTACCTGACTGACTGAAAAGCATCTCCTTGTTAATTTATTTCTGCCTAGATAGTTGGTTCATCAGCCTTGCACAATTCACAAGATGCCCCTAACTGACCTTAACAACCATTTCTAAAGTACTACAGACCTGGTAGGAGGCATTTTTTTTTGGGGGGGGGGGGTGCAGATTTTATTTATTTTTAAACCTGATTACTTTTTACTAGTTAGTAATCAAAGCTTGATCTGATTTAAATGTGATTATTTTAGTTATATCTTGCATCATTTTGTTTTTAAAAATTTGTGTTTCTAAGTGGTGATATCCCACAACCTGGAAAAATGAATGCTACTTAGCTGTCCAGATTTTTGGCCAATTTTTTTATGAGCATGTGCCCATATTTTCAATGCCTGCAGGTTGAGAAGTATGACAGTACCACTGATTGTTTGCACTGACCAAGGTATATAACAGGTACTGTGGAGCAGGTACAGTAAAATCAACATCCTTATCTTTTTTCTTTTTGTAATTTAAAGTCAAAATGAAATTTTGTAGTATATCAAAGTATGAGTAACTCTGTTACTGAAGAGTTTAAAATGGGGTGACCTGCGGGCTTCCTATCAGTGAGAGAAGTAAATTACAGCTCACACAGACTTCCACTGAATTTGTAAAAAAACAGTTATATTCTTGTGAAGGAGGATTTTTTTTCAATCATGATGTCTGAAGCCTGATTTTACCAGGAAGAATATTGGCACAAGAAAGCAATAGCTGCACTATACAGTGAACTCTTAGTTAACTGGAACTCAAGTAACCAGAAAAAAAAAACAATCGAAGAAATACAATACAATTTTCATGTGTTGGACCCCCCCACACACACACACACACACACACAGAGAAACATACCTTACATTTTTAGAGTTTTAAAAAGGAAGATAGGAATAAATTCCTTTCCTCCCCAACCTAACAACAAGCCAAACCAAATAAATAGGGCAGGGTACAATATTAGGCCTGTTTTTAATAGCAGCTCTCAAGCAACCAGAAACTATAGTTATCCGGCATCTACCAATCTCCCATGGGTGCCGGTTAACTGAGAGTTTACTATGTTAGCAGCTACAACATTAATTATAGTGGTTATTGCTATTCATAAAACAAGCTACTTGAGTGGGAAATGTTTGAGGATACATATGTTTTTAGATGCTAGATTGTACAGAAGTGGATGCCAGTTGTTTTTAGCTGAAGCATGCTAGTTCAGCCTTGTGGCTTTACTATTACAAGATTATTGAACTTTGGAGGTAATGAAGTTTTTCACCAACGCCAAACATGCAATGATCTCAGATTTAATATACTTATAGATGTGGTTGTGTGACAGGTTTCACTATCCTTGTCACAATCTCAAATGCTAGTTTTTGATTTCTTAGTAAAAGTCAGTCTTTCTCAGTGTCAGCTTTATGTGTTGCTCTATTTTGTAGTGTGATTACAGTGACCTGGATTATTAACTTTGTAGCCAACGGTTTCCTTTTTGTGTAATGTGCATTTCTGGATAGAACAGTGTTAAAATGATAGCATTCAAGTGAAGATGAAAAACTGTCCCATACTAGAAATTAAGGGTGGTGACATGTAGTTTTATTGTGATCAGTAATCCATTTCACTGGTGTAAGAGGGCTGGTACAATGTACAAAGTAAGGGATCATCACTGGCAGGTTTGGTGTATGCACAGAGGGAATAGATATAAGGTTAATGACAGAGAATTAACTTCCTGGGGGGGTTGCAGGTTAGAAGGTAGAAGAGAAACACAAGTGGAGGAAGGACAGAAGTATAAAACTAGTTCTGGGTAGATAATGATGGCTAGCAACCCTTGCTAGTTGTTGTTTTAATTGCATGTTCTTGCAGTTGCAGCAGAGGTTAAAGCTCTGAGCTATTAATAAACTGCTGAGTGTAGCCTAAGGTACAGAGTTTGAGTCCTTCCATGCCCATTTGTTTGCTGTTTGACTTTCAGCAAGTTACTTAAGCAGACAGTGCTCCAAGGTCAACCCTGAATAGAAAGATTTGTGTCCAATGGGCATACCTGGTTAACAAATTAGTAAAGTAAAAAAAAGTAAAGGTAGCCCTACTCAAATCACATATTACAGCAGTTATTTATTGCATTTGTTGACTGGGAAAATCTGAGTAAGCAGAAGCCCCTTTTCAGTGGAGGCCCAGGTAGGAAAGCTCCAGCAAGATGCATTGAATCCATGAATGAATACGGTTCAGTTATTCTGACAGAAACAGTGCACAGCATTACATAGGAAAGGCCTCTCCCTCAGCCTGGAAGAGAACGGAGGACAAGGACTGGGAAGCCAGAGTAAGACTGGTAGGATGGAAAGTAGGGGACACATTATGCCTCTTAAGGAGGAGATGTAGACAGTGGGCAGACATAGCCATGCTGAAGAAAGCCAGGATATGAAACAAGGAATTGCAAAAAAGTGTGTAGATAGGATATGAGATGCAAATGAATAAGGGAGAGAGTTGTGTGATTTTTGTATCCAAAACAATGTGAAGAGAGGTACTGAAGAGAATGAGACATGAGTAAAGAAGGGTCCTGTAGATTCTGTGGCCCTACTCCTGACTCTGAAGTCACCAACCACTATTGAATGTGATCAGCGATGAATGGTCATGTCTATAGTTTTGTTAGTAGAAGGTACACTTGTGCAAACAAACTTCCTATAACATGTTCGAATGGTCACCACTGCAGTAGCGTTAGTTATATGGGTTCTATCCTGTCAAGGATATAACAGCCAGCCAGCTTCCAAAGCTTCAGGGCACCTTCCACCCATCCAAACTATTAGGCAGCATGAGCTGAGCTCAGCTACCTAAATGACAAGTTTGGACACCAAGCCCTTCAGAGCCTTCCTGCCAACAGACAGAGGGAGGCTGAGCCCAGAAAGGACAATGATAGGAAGAACAAAATATAAATAACCACATCCTGGCATAAACAACACACCAACAAACAAGGGGATGGAGGGAGAGCAGCTATTGCAGCAGTGATCATTCCAACATCTATAGTCATGATAAGTTTACTTACACATTACTGTACTAGGTTCATCATATTGATCACTGCTGCACTAGCTTTAATACATGAGTAGATCACCCTAGCTTACTACTTTTGTGAGGTGGAAGCAATACTATTCTTGCAGAGGTCAGAGGAATCAATGAAATTGTTTTCCAGGTTGAGAATCTCAATTCAGTAAGGTTAGCTGGATCAAATGGAGCAAGTGTTAGCTTTTCTAACATAAAACTAAGACCCCGAGGAGGTGTCACTGGTTTTCTTGGAGGCCTCTTGTGCAAAACCACTCTCAAAACATTTTGACATGAGAATGCATTGGAAGAGTAGGATCTATGGGCAGACATGTTGAAACAGGCGATAAATTAACCCAGATAGAGGAATAAGAAAGGTCATAGGATTATAACTCACACAAATATTGTAAAACCACAGAACAGCTAGTCCTGTATTGGTGCTAGTTATGCTGTTGGCATCAACTAGAAAACATTTTCCATTTGCTAATATATGATTTTCTAGTAGCAGGTTTTCTTGCCTCCAATAGTACCTGCTGCATGTCCTCAGAAAACAGGTGCCTAAAAGGAACTAAGACCTTGTCATCAAGGCATCAATTCAACTTGACTGGTGTTGTGGTGTATCAAATACCCCTGTTATTGTGTTAGGTGATCCAGTCTACAAGGAAGCTCGTGGTAACTGCCCCTGACCATTTCCAAAAGAAGGGAGAACTATGGCTGCCTGGGCCAGAAGGGAGTCACTACAATGATCTTAGGAGAGTCCTTCTGAATCTCAGAAATACCTTGGATATTACTGGAAAGGATGGAAATGTATACAGGAACATTCCTATTCAAGGAAAAGAAGAGGCATCTTCTGACAGGCCTTCTTGCATGGAGTCCCAGAGCAGAATTTTGCCAGCTGATTGTTCAGAGCAGAGGCAAAGGTCTACTTGAGGAACTCCCTACAGATGAATCAAATCTTGGAAGAACCCCTGATTTAGCTTCCATTTGTGAGAGTCTGCCCTTGTCTTGCTCAGCTTGTCTGACACAAAATTTTGCTTTAATGGAATGTAGAAAGCCTGTAGAGTGAGATTGTGTTGTAAAGCTATATCCCAAGCTAACATGGTTAGTGAGCAGAGAGGGTAATACCTGGTCCCCCCTTGCTTGTTGATGTACCACATGACAGTAGCACTGCCTGTAACAACTTGAAGAGGTCCCGAAGAATAAAGATGATTAAGAGTTGAGTGCCTTGATCACTGCAGACATTTCTTATATTTATGTGCTTGTATATGTCCTTGGTCTCCCATGTCCCTTGCACTTTTATCCCTCCTGAAACTACACCCCAAATAAAGCTGACAAAACAGGGAAACCTTCCCTATTTCCTCTCACAGGACCAAAAAGTGTAGATCCCCTTAACCATTGAGGAAATCCTGATAGTGGCAGAGGATGTGGCTAACCCCTGGCCCATAGTTACTGTAGGTACTACCCTAGTGGGTTCCAGGATAAAAGATGAGTGGTCAGTGGTACAACTAATGACCACTGCAGAGCTACCCACCTAGAGCTGAGGCAAACTACTAGAATGCTGTGATGGCAAAGGCTGTTTGCTTAACATTTTCTTTTTGTGGCAAGATGAAGGACCGATGATGGGGCCGACAGATTGTTCCTTGGCTAAGAAGAAAACATGGCCTCTTTCCTGCGGAAAATAAGCAGCAAATGGCAATAAAAACAAAATGTCTTTAAAAGTCTTTTTTTTCACAAACACAGTAATAAAATGCACTTTATACATAGTATACACCCAATAATTATTTCAGATTATGCACCAATAATAACTAAAATAAAAATGCAAGGTAATGAATTAAAAATGAGACATTGGTGCTTTCCCACCTATCTGTTGAAAAGAGAGGAATTTCAGGAATGGGTTTTGAAAATAATTCAGGAGCTATTACAGAAGATAGAACTTTCTTCTGAAAATATAGTAGGGAGTAGGATAAAATTAAAGTGGAGTTTAATACTATGGTGGAAATAAAGGATAGGAAGGTATGGTTAAGAAGTAATAAAATGATTTAGAAGGACTGACAAATTAAAGTATTAAAAATTGTTAAAGTATTGCAAAATAGGGTGAATCTCTCAGAACAAGAAAAGGATCAGCTGCAGAATGCTGAACAGAAAATAAGGGATTACCTCGGTAATATGCATGAGTTTAGAAAGATTGCTGTTAAGCAAATGTTTTTTGATAATAATTCTAGAGCACAAAATCTGTTAGTACAATTACTCAGGCAACAGAAAGTGGAAATGGCTGTTACCAAGCTTAGGGAGCCTGTAACAAATAAGATAACAAGAGATTCTATAGAAGTACTAGAAATATTTCAGAAATTATATGAAAGTTTGTATAAAGCAGAGAAATATGGAAATCAAGAAAAAGTACAAAATGGAAATGTTCATGGAGTTAATTAAATATGCCAAGGTTAGAGGTAGATAAGGCTCAATTACTAACAGTTAGGATAGGAGGAGATGAGATAAAAATGGTTATTATAATGAATCTACAGGAAAGTCCCCAGGAATAGATGGTATTCCTGTGGAAGTTTGGTAGCTAGGAGGGAAAAAACTGATAAAGATCTGGAAGGTTTTGTTTAACAGTATTTTAAAAGGAAGAGAAGTACCAGCATCCTGGAAGAAAGCAGTGGTAGCTGTAATACCCACAGAGGTAAAGATCTAACACATCCAACTTCATACAGGGCCATTTCAATACTAAACCATGATTATAAGGTGTTTATGTGTATAATGGCTAAAAGAATGGCAAAAGTGATACCAAAATTGATAGATATGGATCAGTGTGGTTTTGTAGAGGGGAGGCAAACATTTGACAGCATTAACAGAACATTGATAATCCAGAAAGAGGCAGAATGTAAGAAAATACCACTGTTATTGGTAGTACTTGATGCAGAGAAAGCATTTGACAAAGTAGACTGGGACTTTCTTGCACAAGGCAATGGAAGCATTTGCTTTCCCTGATACAATTATAAGGTTGATTAGGAGTATATACGAGGGATTGGAGGTAAAAATTAAAGTAGGTTTGGTCCTCTCTGATAATTTCTGCTTGAGCAGAGGAACCAGGCACTGGTGTCCTCTTTCCCATTTGTTATTTGCATTATATTTAGAACCACTGGCAATGAAAATAAGGGACTCAGAAATTCAAGTATATAGTTGGTGTGGCAGTCAAGAAAAGCTGGTTCTATTTACAGATGATATTATTTTATACATGACAAAACCAGAAAAGGACATCACAGTTTTATGGAATATTTTAAGACAGTTTCAAATCCTTTCAGGATGCAAAATTAATGAAGCTGAAACAAAAGTGATAGCAGTAAATGATGTACCCACACACAAATTGGTCCAACAATATCCATAGTTATGGGACATGATAAAATGAAGTATTTAGGAGTATGGATCAGAAATTACTTTGTTGTGGCAGCTAAGGATATGTGGGAAGAGACTAAACAGAAGATAATATAAAAATTGAGAAACTGGAGGCTTTGTTTTATGGATATGGATATGTTTTAGTCCCTTTAATTTTATATCCGGGTCAGGCATATTTTTATCAATCAGAGGAAAAGCTGTGTTTAGCAATTGAAAAAGAGCTGAAGGATATTATCTTGGGAGAGGAAGATGGCAAGGGTCAAGTGGGATAAGCTGATTCTTCCAATAGAACAAGGTGGACTAGGATTACCCAATTTGAGGGGCTATTTTAGAGCAGTACAGTTAGGGCTTCTATATATAACACAAGCAGAAAACTATAATTCAAAGGGGAAAGAGATGATACGGGAGGGAGCTCAAGAAACAAGAAGAGACTGAGATTATGAATGCAGACTCTTAAGGAGAATGACAATGATCATACAGAATGTTATATTCATAAAATAGCAGGGAGTATTTTAAGAACTAAACCAACATAGGAATGGAGAAAAAAGAATCTGCCGATAGGGATGACTGCTGTTAGGGATGCAGACAATAGGCAAGTGGGGGCTGGAATTTATTGGAGAAAACTGGCAAAGGAAACAAGATATTGAGAACAAATAACTAGAAAGGGAAAAGTAATAGAAAGGGAAAATGCCAAGAATTTATTTGGACTGCAGGTTAGAGATTGCCTTCCCTATCAAGGATTGATATCAGAGTATAGGCAAAGAGAAAGAAATAGGTGGGTCTTAAATGAAAGACCAGCACTGTGTTTTAATAGAATCTAGAACAGAAGCTGCCAATAAGAAAGGAATAATTAGTAGAGCATATAAAATATTGCATGATAACTATAAGAATCAATCAGTGAAGCTTAGAAAGGATTGGGAAGAGAGACTGGATAAGCAATTCACAAAGAGACAATGGAGGGTACATGTATATCTCCCAAATATGCAACAAAGTCTAGAAGATTTAGGATCTTTGGCTGGAAGTGTTTACATAGATATTTTATACCCCAAGTAGACTCCAAAGAATTTTTCCTCAGGTGGATAACAAATGTTGGAGGTGTAACAGATAAGAAAGAGATGGTTGGGAACATGTTTTTTGTGAGGGCAGTGAGACTGCATACTTTATAGATTCCCTGTGGAACACTCTGTCAGGGATACTAGGTGAGCAGACTGGCTTGACTGGAGAGATGATTTTTTTTGAGCTATGATAAAGAATCGGCATTGCCTAGACATAGCAAAGACTCGATTAGTCTAATTATTGTGGCTGCCAAAAAAGCAATTACTATAAAATGGAAATCAAAGTCTAAACCAACTTTACTAGCAGTAGTGAATATAGTAACAGAGATAAAACAACTGGAACTGGGATCTTTACAAAAGGGAAGAAGCAAACTACATAGGAAAAAAAACGGGAATTGTGGGAACAATATATGCAGAGAAGGAACAAGGTTTAAAAGAAGGCAGGATTTGGATGAGCTGTATAATGATTAACTGACAATGACCAGTTAGATTATAAGTGATGGAGAATGTTTGCAACTACAGTTGTTTCAACTGTGTCTGTGATGCATGATGTTTGCAACTAAAGTGGTATCACTCTGTTTTTCATTTATATAAATGTAAGATTACCTATGTCATATGTGATAATTTAATAAAAAATGTTTTTTTGTTAAAAAAAGAATGTACATAGTATAAATTATACTGCTCAGGGTAGTATCAAAATGTATATCGTATAAATTAGAATACTCAGAGCAGTGTTGGAATATTCATGGTATAAATTAGAATGCTCAGAGTAGTATCAGAATGTAGATGGTATAAATCAGAATGCTCATAACTGTATTAGAACATACATGGTATAAATAAGAATATTTAAAGTTGCATTAGAATAAACATGGCATAAATCAGAATACAATACTCAGAGCAGATTAAGAATGTACGTAGTATAAATCAGAAAATTCAGAGCAGTGTCAGAATGTAAATGTTATGCTTAGAATAGTATCATAATGGACATGGTAGAAATTACAATTCTCAGAGCAGTATCAGAACATAAATGGTATAAATTAGAATACTCAAAGCAGTATCAGAATGTATGTGGTATCAATTAGAGTAGTGTCAGAATACACATGGTATGCTGTGAGCCGTATTACAATGTACATTGCATAAAGTACAATGCTCAGACCAATATCAGAATGTACAGGGTCTAAATTAGAATGCTTAGAGCAGTATTAGAACATATGTGGTATAAATTAGAATGCTGAGAGCAGTATTAGAATGTACATTGAATAAATTAAAATGCTCAGAGCAGTATCAGAATGTACATGAAATAAATTAGAATGTGCAGAACAGTTTCAGAATGTACATGGTATAAATTAACACACTCAGAGCAGTATCAGAATGCTCAGAACACTATCAGATTGTACGTGGTCTACATTAGAGTGTTCAGAGCAGCATCAGAATGTACATAGTATGCGCACAGCAGTATCAGAATATACATGATATAAATTAGAATGCATTGGGTATAAATTAGAATGCTCAGAGCAGTATCAGAATGTACACTGTATTAATTAGAAGGCTCAGAGAGTATCAGAACTCTCAGAGCAGTATTATAATGTACATGGTATGCTCAGAGCAGTATCAAACATACATGGTATAAATGAGTACACTCAGAGCAGTATCAGAATGTAGATGGTATAAATTAGAATGCTCAGAAAAGTATCAGAATGTACATGGTATAAATTAGTACATTCAGAGCAATACCAGAATGCACATGGTATAAATCAGAACACTCAGAGCATTATCAGAACGTACATGGCATAAATCAGAATGTTCAATGCAGTATCAGAATGTGCATAGTATAAGATCTATAAATACTCTTGAAGTACTTACTGCAACATAAAGTTGGTTGTTATACTTCAACCACAGTATTTTTGGTGCAGCCATTGCTTACCCTTTCTGAGGATCCCTTGTTACTCAGACTACACTGCATTGTTGACCAAAGAGTAAAAGGCACTGTGCAGTCCTACATTCAGTCTGCCTGGCAGCAGCAGATTCTTGATATTGGCATTTTTCTATGCCTCCAGAGTGTCACAGTTCTTTTTTCACCTCAGATCTGTTCTGCTGTGGATCATAAACCCTAACCCCACAGACCACTTTATTCTCCTCCTGGAAAAGCAGATCAAATCCTGACATAAGCCTTCTGACAGTCAAAATGTTCCTCATGGACTCTTCATTGGTGAAGTCACCACCCCTCCATCAAGGCAAATTTGAGAGGTGAGGCATCATATGCAGAGCCATTGGGGGTGAGTGAATTTTTGAATAGGGAGGGGATGGGAACTCTAACTTGGCTTGAGTGAATGTGTGACATAAGTTCAACATTGCACCCAGTGTCACTCCCACTGAAGCTTTTCTACTGTACTGCTACAGGAAATGGTAGCCTGTTTTACATCAACCCCCCTTAGTAGATACCCTCCATCTTTTCCCAGTGATAGATGTGCCAAAACATCACCTAATCCTACTAACCCACACTGCTCCTCCAGTACCAAGCCACATGTCAATTTAATTTCATCTGACCAGACATCAGGGCTTCATTCTCTTTGTGCCACAGTGCTGGGTATGCAAGGTATCCAGTTCCACAAAGAATGTCAAAGGAATCACTAAGGAATTTATAAATATTTTGAATAGGCTACTAGGTTACAGTTTGCAGTCTGGTGGAAACTCCAGTTCTCAGACTATTTTGTTCCATCTTGAGGCAACAAAAAGAACCTAGAGACTTTTATTTGTTGCATGAGTAAAGCTAGGTTCAGGTATCAACACTCAAGGGCTTTCCTAGTTTTTCAGTTACTCAAAAAATACAATTTACGTATTCAAGAAAATAAATAAAACTGGCAGGGTTGTTTTCAAGTACTGGAAAAGCTACATCCTTGAAATGTTGCCCCCTTTTGGAAAGACCATGTTTTCTGGCAGCATGACTACATTTCAGTTTGAAAGAAGTTCCTTCTGCTACAGCGGATTACCTCTTGGAAACTTTAGTAATAAGAGTACAAATTATATGCTATCATACTATTCAGGGAATGTAAAATTATTTCTGCTCCACTGTCATTCTTCCAAGAATATAAGCACATATATTCACTGAAATGGACAGAAATAATCAGACAGCTATTTGAATAGGAGTAAGTTATCAGTATAGTTTCTTTCCAATATTCCTTTTTAGTAAAATGCACAAAACAAACGAGATATGTTGTGAAGAAGAAACATTCTGTGTAGGTACTGTTTTTTAGGACATGCATGAGGATTTTTAGTATTAGAGATACATTAATGTATTTATGAAAAGAAAATGCTTTTACACAGACAGCAAACTAATTACTTTACAATGCACATTGCAGCACTGATCCTTCATGCTGCACAATATTGCACTGATTCATTCACAGAGCATTCTGGAGTGCAGATTCCTTCACACTATACAGTGGAGTGCAGATTCCTTCACACTGCACAATTAAGTGAAATTCCTTCACACTGCACACTACAGTGCACATTTCTTCACGCAGCCCACTGAAGTGTGATTCCTTCACACTGCACACTGGAGTGCACATTCCTTTACACAGCACACTGAACTATGATTCCTTCACACTGCACATTGGAGTGCACATTTCATCGTACAGCACACTGAAGTGAGATTGCTACACACTGCACATTGGGGTTCACGTTTCTTCATACAGCACACTGAAGTGTGATTCCTTCACGCTGCACATTGGAGTGCACATTTCTTCATACAGCACACTGAAGTGTGATTACTTCACACTGCACATTGGAGTGCACATTTCTTCATACAGCACACTGAAGTGTGATTCCTTCACACTGCACATTGGAGTGCACATTTCTTCATACAGCACACTGAAGTGTGATTCCTTCACACTGCACATTGAGTGCACATTTCTTCATACAGCACACTGAAGTGTGATTCCTTCACACTGCACATTGGAGTGCACATTTCTTCATACAGCACACTGAAGTGTGATTCCTTCACACTGCACATTGGAGTGCACATTTCTTCATACAGCACACTGAAGTGTGATTCCTTCACACTGCACATTGGAGTGCACATTTCTTCGTACAGCACACTGAGGTGAGATTGCTACACACTGCACATTGGGGTGCACGTTTCTTCATACAGCACACTGAAGTGTGATTCCTTCACACTGCACACTGGAGTGCACATTCCTTTACACAGCGCACTGAACTATGATTCCTTCACACTGCACATTGGGGTGCATGTTTCTTCATACAGCACACTGAAGTGTGATTCCTTCACACTGCACATTGGAGTGCACATTTCTTCATACAGCACACTGAAGTGTGATTCCTTCACACTGCGCATTGGAGTGCACATTTCTTCATACAGCACACTGAAGTGTGATTCCTTCACACTGCACATTGGAGTGCACATTTCTTCATACAGCACACTGAAGTGTGATTCCTTCACACTGCACATTGGAGTGCACATTTCTTCATACAGCACACTGAAGTGTGATTCTTTCACACTGCACATTGGAGTGCACATTTCTTCATGCAGCACACTGAAGTGTGATTCCTTCACACTGCACATTGGAGTGCACATTTCTTTATACAGCACACTGAAGTGTGATTCCTTCACACTGCACATTGGAGTGCACATTTCTTCATACAGCACACTGAAGTGTAATTCCTTCACACTGCACATTGGAGTGCACATTTCTTCATACAGCACACTGAAGTGTGATTCCTTCACACTGCACATTGGAGTGCACATTTCTTCATACAGCACACTAAAGTGTGATTCTTTCACACTGCACATTGGAGTGCACATGTCTTTATGCGGTACACTGAAGTGAGATTTCTTTGTACAGCACACTGGAGTGCACATTCCTTTGCACAGCTCACTGAAGTGTGATACCATATACAAATACTTTTGCAGTAATTAGTGCAGCATAAGGTCAGTTGTTTTACTCCATCCGCAGTATTTTTTTTTCTGTGCAGTCATTGCTTCCACTCTGTGGAGCTGATTTTTTCATACTCTGCAGTGGAGTGTCAATTCTTTCATGTTATACAATGGAGTACTGATTCCCTTACACAGCACATTGCTGTACTAATAGCCGTGCAAAATCTATTTACTTTATCCTGCTTATTTTCATCACAATCCTAATAATATCTACATTTTGTCATTTTGTCCATTTTTCCAGTTTCCTTTCACACCTTTTCAGTTTCTAGTCTATTCCATTATTTTACCACTCTTGGACATAACAGAAAAAGCATGCTCTTTTTTTCTTTCATATGTGACATATTGTGCACAATCTTTCACTCATTGTTTTGTAAATCATTTGCCCTTTTACTGGTAATTTGCTGTACATCAATTTTCACATAAAGTCCTTGTCTTTTACATTCATTCAAAAATATTTAATTGTCTTTTTAATTTAATTTTTCTCCTCACTTAAATGTGACCAAGGACCAACATAATAAAATTTCTCCATAATTTCCTCATACCATTTTCTCTTACTCTGATCTATCCTTAGCTTATTTTCCATTACTGATTTTTTTCTTATATTATATCACCTTTCCTTCTCCTTGACATCTGTCTCTCTTTAAACTTCTTTTTTTCTAAGCGTCCGTATACTTGATATTTAAAATATATTGCTACACGTCTTTTTCTTTTTCTTGTTCCAAGATAAACAATATCCTGTGTAAATGTAAAGATGCCAGATGCATCACCGGTTTCATTAAATTCAGTCTTCCCTTGTCAATTGAATTGACAACACTCCTCTTTTAATAGGGTTTAACACTGAGCCCCAGACTATAATAAAAACATACCTATAACAACTTTTTTCTATTTTATGTAGGAAGGAAAATACATTCCTCAAATAACTTAATTTGTCTAACAAATTGTTTCTGAACATCAGTCTGAAACCTTGCCAGGGCCAGTCTTAGGCCAGTTGGACCTATTTAGCCCATTAGGGTCCTGCTCCCTTAGGGGGGAGGGCCCCACAGTACCTCAGGATAGGGTAAATATGCTTCGCATGACTCAGAGATTTTGAAAAAGCTCAACAGTTTTATGTGTTTTTTACAAAACACATTGGCTATCACAAGTTATGAGAATTAACTGGATAAGGAAGTCTAGCCATTTAGACCAAGTGAGGGAGAAGACTGGAAGCCCATGAAGGTATTTAGGGGGTAATACTAGATGAGAGTGTATAATGGACTCCACAGTCTTCCCACAACCATTAAGCACAATTCCACTGACTCCAGTACTTCCTGCCATCTGAAGGCAGTGAGCATGATGGGAGGTGACAGCTGGAAGTCTGTGATGAGTCAGAAGATTTTCAACAGGTTTGGTGCTGTCTGCAGCACCTCATAAGGATGCTTGAGTATGCAGAGTACTTAACTTGCAAAGATAGTTTTAATTTTATTTATTTATTTATTTATTTATTTATTTTACAGTTTGTTAACCAAGGTATAGCACTGATCCATCCCATATCATTAGCAGGCTCAGCGTGGAAGAAATGCGAGCAAAGAAACAATCAATTTAAGTCAGTGTCAATGAGGCCACTGAAGGACAGACCCCACTTACACTGCTGCTGATAGCAGCTCCCCATCAACTTGAAACAGGGCATTGCAGTAGACATAGGTAAAAAGATGTTGTGCATGGCCAGGTTTCAGAGGGTGTCTGCCTCCTGCTGCAGGAAAATGAATGGTCACAGCAATGGCATCAGTCAGACGTCCATGCACTTGCACTTGCCACATATCTTGTGGCACACCAGGGACATGTGATGCATAAAGGACAAGGGTAAAGGTTTGGCATAACAGTTAAGGTCTTCATCTTATAGATGCAAAGTACAGGGATTGACTCTCATCTCGGATTATTGGCTAGACTTAAATTGTCCCTTTAAGAAAATCTAGTATTCACTTATGAACCCATTATGGTGTACATAAATTGCACATCATTGCAGATATTCCTGTCATTATATCACCCTTCACATTGAATAAGAGCAATAATCAAAGCCTGCTCCCAATGCTCGGAATTTGCATCCACAGTGTTTGCTTTGTTCCTGATTCTGGTCTAAAGGGGAACAGCAAAATGTACCTCAAAAATCACAGCTGTCATATTCAAAAGGCATTATGTGCAACTCCAGATTTATAGCAAAATCATAATCTTTTTAAACACACCATTTTATTCAAATCAGTTTCAACAGTTACATTTGCATATGAATGCTATTGAGTGTGTTACAGCATATACAGTAACATCAAGTAATTCATGACATTATGGTGCATCTTCTTGATAAACTAACATTGGTTGGGGGCTTGGGGTTGACATGATGATTAAGGTGTTTACCTCACAGACAAGAAGTACAAGGTTTTATTCTCACTAAGGCTAGGTGTAAAATGGCCCACAAGAGCAGCTAGCATTGTACTTTACCAATAAAGCTGTATATAAAAGAGCACAAACATAGTGAGATAATGGCTGCATTGGCCACTCAGAATGAAAGTCTGTTATCTGTGCCACAGTTGGTAGAAACCCTGGCCTCTACAGTACTGTAGTGTCATGCTACCAGCAGGGTTCTGCATTCCCTAACCGTGCTCAGCAGATTGCATCATGGGAGAGGCAGGCCTCCTGTCTGCAGAACTACCATTGACCATCAAGTGTCACTTTCTGTGGTCCAACCTGCACAAAGTTCAAGTGCTGGCCCATAACTTGCATAACTTTCATAACTCGCAGTTATGTTCCTTCATCTCATCATGGTATTGTCACCCCATCAATCTCCTTTGTGGAGCAACTGTTTCTGTATATGGTCATGGCAGATTGGACCGTGGTGTGAGATGTCAGTGAAATCACCCCTAGACTATGTTAGAGTATGTCCAACAGTGTTGTAAACATAGCTGGCTCATATTACTGAATTGCCACTTTACTGTAATATATTTTCTGCAGCTATTAAATGTTCTGCATTATGTCCTGTGTGGCTTCTCTTTTTTCATATTATGCTGTAGAGCTAGGAATATGCAGCACAGATGTGTGTCCCTTATTGCTTTTCATACAGTGACACAATAATCTGAGTGTACCTGTGTCAGTTGTGCCCTGAGCTGATGATTCCTGTCATGACACATTTATATATGTCCATATTGTAATATATTATGATGATGGTGCTATGTCTCATGCTCAGTTTGTACAACTAGTGGGTAATTGCCATTAGATGCTATCTGTGCTGCTGTGGTGGGGCAACATCTGAACATCAATGTTTAATCTGTGCACATGTGGCTTGTTATGACTCAAGTTGTGGGTCAGACACTGCCATCTTGCCTGAGCCTGCACTTGTGGCTTCTGTCCCCTACATCTGCCTGCTCCTTCTCTGATACCTGTGGGATATACTCTTCAGATGTCTGAGGTTCTTATGTTAGTTCACCCGCCTGCAGCTGGAAGACCACTATGTGTTGTAGTTAGCATGTTGTGTAGTGTGGCACATACCATTATCATCTGTGCTGCCTTAGGTGTGTATTGCAGTGCATCTCTGTATGTGTCCAGACATCTGAACCTAGATTTCAGTACACCTAACACAAGCTCTATGATATTTCTGGTTGTTGCATGTGCTCTGTTCTAAGCCTCCTGTGCAGGGTTAGATTGTTCATGGTACAGTGTCATTTGCCATAGCTCAAGTAGATAACCACAATCACCTGTTAAAGGGAATGAAACACATTTGGTCAGAACGGATATTGTTGTGGAGGGTATCCTTAGCTTACATCTTAGCTGTGCTCCTGTACTTACTTAGTAATAATCCTTCAGGTATTTCACCTTGCTGGAATGCAGCCCTCTGTCCATTTTCCCTCCATATGACAGTATCATGGAAACATCCAGGGTGTATTGCCATTGTGTTTGTTATGCTGCCAGCTGTTGCACACAACTTGGCAGTTGATGAATAGCCAGCCCTTTTTTTATGTAGCAGCCTGCTTCAGGATGTACTGGTGTCTTGATAGGTATGTGTATGTAATCTATTGCGCCAAGTACATAAAGGAAGTTTGCATTATTGTAAAACTTGTGCATTACAGTTCTCCACATGGGGGTGGATGGAAATTGTATGTAGTCATCCACATTGTTGCACATTCCTTCCTGGAATTTTGTCCGGGATACAGCAGGCAGCTGTCTGTGACACTCCCACAGCAAACCCCCATGTATCTCTAGAACAGGGGTGTCCAACCTTTTCAGTTGCAAGGGCCGCATTGAGTCAACAGAAATGGTCTGGGGGCAAACGGCAAGTGAGGACCAAAAAAAAAAAAAAAAAAAGTCTCACATTAACTGAAGAGCAAAAAAAAAAAAAAAAAACACAAGACACCTCAGGTTTATACGGTCTAATGTGGCTGTATTGTAGGTGAATTTTAACAATAAATAAATTAATAAATGCATAATAATGCCCTAAAATTCAATATCTCATTCTAATTATTTAAAAAACAGTTAAATCTAACATCTTAGTTTATTTGTAAAAAAAATTAACAGGTACAAACCTTCCAATTTGTATGAGATCATACCTTGCTGGTTTCCATGTCTTCCATCATGTCCTTAATGGCCATATGTTGTCCAAAGCGCTCATGTATTCTTCTGTTTCTAGCTTTGCAATCTGTCCCTGAAATATGGCACTGGCAATATCAGGAATGATGACACTTTCACTTCTTAAAAAATGAACAATTTTTATTTTTACATTTGTTTCACTGTCACTAACAGATGGTAGAACACGTTTAACTTTGGTTCACCCACTTACTGTGGAGACACAAAGAACATGGTAGTATGCCAAAACACACTCCAGTTTCACAAGGTAAACTCACACATGCTGTTTTGCAGTTGCCTCTCCAATCTGCATTTCTCACATTTAAACAAATAAGTAACTTTATAATAAAATAGTAGTGGCAATGTTTATTCGTGAAACCAGTTCACAAGGGTGCAGCCAGGCACAGACCTTTGCAGATTTCAAACTTATTGGTCCTAGTTCTTGTTATACTTAAGTGTCCATATCAGGAGGTTCAGGCTGTCAAGTCAGGATTGTTCTTTTGTGTAGCAGAGTAGACAAACATTATGAGCATAACCTTTTTAATGTGAAGACTGAGCTTGTCTTTTTGATACCAGTGCGTCTATATCAGGTTTGATAGATGTAGTGGCGATGCAAAGAGTATTTTCAAGATGCTCATCTGAAATTTTTGTTCTGATTTTATTTTTGTATGCTTCATACAAGAAAAAACTGCTTTCATCGCGAAATGTATGTACTCCCCAACAGAGATGTCATGAACAGGGCATGTTCGTGAAGTGATGGATATTTTTCTTTGGGTAGGTATAACTTATAAAAGTCAAATAAAGATGCTTGCAGTTTTCTTTAAGTTGCATATCTGACTGCAATTCTGTGCATTCCAGTTGCAGGTTTGCAGGCAACATGTCGATGTCAGCTGAGAATGGAGTAGCAAATATACTGAACTGTTGTTGGTGCTTTCTAAAATCTTGAAATCTGCTCTCAAACTCCTGTGCTAAACTATTAATTAATGCATATTTTTCAGTATTTGCATGGCTTTGCTCAGACAGTGTTGCAAAGTGAATGAAGCTATTGTTCTTAATCTGACTGTGCCACAATTTCAGTTTCATTTCAAATGCCGTCACTGTTTGAAACATGTCATTTATTAATAGATTTTCCCCTTGGAGGTGCAAGTTCAGGTCGTTTAAATGAGCAGTGATGTCTACTAAGAAGGCTAAATCAGCCATCCAGCTTGCACTTTCAAATTCAGGTACAGGCTTTCCTTTTAACTCCATAAAGGACTTTATTTCATCTCGTAAGTCATAGAAGCGTTTCAGCATTTTTCCACGACTTAACCACCTCACTGCAGTAAAGTACAAGATGTCTCCATAGGTAGATTCCAAAGTAGTCAGAAACTCCTGAAACTGGCGGTGATTTAATCCTCTGGATCTTATAAAATTTATTGTTTTAACAACAATATTCATAACATTTTCCATTTTTAAAGTCTGTGCAGACAAATTTTCTTGATGTATAATGCAGTGGTACTTCATGAAACGCACATTACTGATCTGTTTTGCATCTTCTTCCATCAGTGTTGTTAGTCCTTCCCTCTTTCCAACCATAGCTGGAGCACCGTCAGTTACTATGCCAGACAGGTTTGTGATGGTCAAGGAAAATCTTGCCAGTGTTTCTTTTACTGCCTTGTACAGATCAGCAGACTTCGTTGTGTTTTTCAGTGGAACCATACAGGCCAGTTCTTCAGTAATATTGAAATCGTTGTCAACACCACGAATAAATATGGCAAGTTGTGCCGTATCTGTAACATCAGTGCTGTCATCCAAAGCTATCGAGTAATACTTGAAAGTTGCACACCGAGATTCCAACGTATTTTCAATAGATTTGGCTATATCTTCCACACGCCTTGCGATTGTCTGGTGTGATAAACTGATTTTTGAAAATTCTGATTTTTTTCAGGGCAAATTATGTCTGCTACACTTTCAAGGCATTCTTTAACAAATTCACCATCGGCAAATGGCTTGGATTTTTTCGCAATTAAATTTGCTACAACACTTCAGTAAAGAATCCGGTTGAGTAGCTGATTTTCGAAACAGCTGTTGTTGAAATGTAAGACTTTTTTTTAATTCTGATATTTTCTGTTTACGGGACACTCCTTGCAATTCACTTAATTTGGGGTGCGTTTGAATATAATGCCTTTTCAAATTGTAGTCCTTGAAAACGGATACCACTTCTCTGCACACGAGACAAAGTGCTTTGTTGTGTGATTCAACAAAGAAGTACTCATCAGTCCATTTTTCCTGAAAGACTCTTCTTTCATCCGCTATCTTGCGTTTCACGGTTTTGGTTTGACCAGATGCAGAAGCCATCTGAAAAGTAAAAAAGGAGTAACTTAACTACTTTATTCCTAGTTATATAATTTTTAAAACAATGGCTAACAATTTACATTAAAAAATAAGGAAATAAAAATTAAAACTATCCATACTTGTAGTAGTATATGTTAATGGTGTTCAAGGGATCATTTCACATCTGCAAAATAACACAAAAATATCCCTGGGGTGAATTTACAGTTACCCATCCAGTTGGGCAGATTACATATGAGGAGGGCCAGTGAGGCACTTTGTTTCATTTGTAGTACTAATGCCATTAGTCTTCAAAACACCCATTACGCATAAAGCACATCACATTTACTGTGACTGTTGGTCTGTACTCTGTGCCAGTAATACTGGGCATTTTGAAAAGTTCTTCATAATTCATGAAATTCAGATGGACTGCGATAGAGCTATGAACATGTATGGTTAGCTGCATGTAATCAACAGTTTCTTACTGCTACAAGCAGCTTTCAATGACATAATCAGAGCTGTACCATCAAGTTTCAAGTTAAATACTGTGTACTTTGCATGCTACCCAAGAAAAGTAATTCACTTGCAATGAAATAAACTGGCACACACTGACACTGTCATTAATTCACTACTACTGTACTACCAATTCACACTGCGAAAACCACTCCAGCCGTCCAAAGTAGGTAAAATGTCAACATTAGCAGCCCTACAGTATTACAATCCACAAAATTAAGCCAACAAATTTGCAATAAAGTAAAGAATTCACATCACTGACTTAATAAAACAATTCTGAATAAGAGGGTCTCACCCAAACAAATGACTGGTGCCATACACATGACCGTAAGCCGAATGCCAACAAATGCATCATCATCCCTTTTGGGCCAAAGTTTTGGGTAAAGCGGTTGTGAGGCTGCCAGCCCAGCTAGATGTTATTTTGTACAATGTACATAATTCTGTGTGTCATTTTGAATATTAATATGCTTCCTATGCTTGTCTTACAAATGTAAAAAAAAACTATACATATGTGTATATTAAACTATTGGTGCAGAAGTGTGTGTTGAACTGTATGTTCTGTACTGAGCTTCAAGAATGTAACCAATGTACCCTGCTGGGAAAGAACAGAAATGTGTGTATTGTAACTATACCTATGCAGATGTGTGCTGTAAGGTAGAAGTTGGAACATAAAGAGTTAAATTTGACAACACTAAGAACAGAAGTGAATTGTTTTATAACTGTCTATATTGATAGAGAAGGAGTTTTGCCAAATGCTAGGTAACAAATGAAGTGAATTGTTTTACGACTGTGTTATCTCATCAACAAGACAGGATGTCTACACTGCAGCCAGAAGTTCTTTTGTGTGGAAACAGACAAAATGACAGGTTTCAAATGTAAAACTGTTTACTACTGTTTTATGACTTCCAGTTCCAGGGCTTAGGCCAGGGGCCTTAGGCACATTTCTGAGAGATAAGTAACCTCTCTTAGGGACAGATTGCAATATAGCAAGATTAGTAGATGTTTTCTGTATTTTTTTTTTCAAAACAGGTTTATTGTTTTAACATATAAGAGAAATATCATAACAATTTTATACAAGTAATTAAAAATAGGTATTATTATAATATTCAACAAAACAACTAAAGTATTTACAAAGACATCCACTACAATCAGATCAATTAATTAAACTAAAATACCGTGCTATTGAAATTAGAATTTTTTTAACAAATGTTGTAAATTATCCCATACAATATAATATGATGTTTTTCTAGTTGTTCTCATTCTAATTGTGCTTATTTCCATATGGCACATTATATTCATAGCATTTTTAAATTCATTGAACAAAGGAGGTGTATAGTTATTATTTTCCTGGCCACTGCTAGGATAGACCATAACAAGGGAAGCTTAATCTTTTTAACACATTGAGGTACAGGTGTGTTGAATAATATAAGAGACTTAGAAATAATGAAATTATCTGTAAAAGAGCCTGCAAAAATTCATTAATTGACTTCCAGTATTCTTTCAACTTCATACAGTCATAAAACATATGAGCCCAGTCAGCATTAATTTCTACATTACATCTCTTACATAGATTATCTTTATTATTTATTTTATTCATCATCAAAGGTGTATAAAAGATCTATGTAAAAATTTCCATGTATAAAGTCTCCAGACAATGGAAGATGTAGTTCTATAAGCAGATTCCAATATATATTGTTTATCTTGTTGAGTTGGTGGGTCCCCATTAATAGAGGTGAAATAATTCCAGTATGAATCTACACTGTAAAAAGTTTCTTGTCTGATAATTTTATGTATATATGAAAGTTTACCTTTATCAGAAACTTTATGCTGTAAATTTAATATCAAGTAATCAATCAGTTTTGGAATAGATTCTTTAACTGTTATAGACATTAGATCTATTCTATCAATGAGATGTTGTCTAAAGATCTGAACCTCTAACCAGCAAGTTTCTCTTAGATCAAATTCTTGTTTTAAGAAATCTAGATTTTAACTTTATTATCAGATATCAGCTGATACCAGTACTTTAGATCATTATCTATAGCTAAATGAGCTCCTTCAGAAGTAGATGACATAAGCATACCCTGAGTATACATTATAGGGAATACAATAAAATTCCATTCCCTATACTTAGGGTGCATGAATATAAAGTTACGATAACTAATAATTATATTTAATGGGTAACAAACCATATGTTTAGGTGTAATAGGTGAAGTACAAAATTCCTTTAGCAACCACAACATGGAGTTATTTACAATCATATTTTTATGTGTTAAGGAGATTTTCATGAAGTGCATACTAATTAGCTCCCAATAATCTTTCCATTTTGTGATATATGACTGATCTATTAATAAAGTAATAACTTTTATAATAGAAGAGATAATATATAAATTAAAGTCTGGAAAAGAAATACCCCCTTGAGACCAGCTATTAGTATGTTTCTTTAATGCAATCCTAGGTCTATTAGGTGCCCATAAGAAATTTAACATTAGTGTATTCAGTTTCTTGATAATTATTTTTGTAGGTGAAAGTATTATTGATTGTATTAAGTATAAAATCTTGGGGAATATTATCATTTTAAGTCTCTCCTCCATAGTAAAAAACATATTATTCCAGGTATTAAAAAGATTTTGTATATTAAGAAAACAGGTGTTATAGTTATTATATATAATAGATTTAATATCTTTAGATAGTATTATACCTAAATAAGTTATCTGACCTGAATTGGGTACATATTTAGTAAAATCACTAATGAGAATATTTTTTCGTGTATATAGGTAGTATTTTAGTTTTTCTTCATTGAATATTAAACCAGAAATACTTTTAAAATTCATCATTTTATCAAATAAAGACTGCATAGAAGAATTAGATCCTGCTGATGTAATTAGAACATCATCTGCAAAAAGTTGAATTTTTGATGTTGTATTTTCGTCTATTTCAAAACCCTCTATGTCAGTACTGTTTCTAATTAAATTAGCCCAAGGCTCCATTACTAAAGTGAATAATAGTGGAGAAAGTGGACATCCTTGCTTTGTACCTTTAAGAATGGGTATTTTTTGTGAAACATATGTTCCTACCTTAATATAAGCCAGCGTTCCTTTGTATAAATGCTCAATTAAATTTACAAATGCAAGAAGTTTGTGCATTTCAGTAAGGTAAACAGATAGTCCCAACTTACTGAATCAAATGCTGAACCTATATCAAGACTAATAAGTGTTAAATCTTTCTTTTTCCTATTTGCAAAATCAATTAATGTTAAAGTTCTTCTTATATTATCAAAAGTATTTCTATTTACAATGAAGCCCGTCTGATCTATATCTATAATGCGGGATGATTGTCTTCAATCTATCAGCAAAAATACTCATAAACATTTTATAATCAACATTAAGTAATGAGATGGGTCGATATGAAGAACATCTAGTTGGATCTTTATTAGGTTTTAAAATTGGTGAAATAAATGTATATTGCCAAGATGGGGGTTATTAACTCAGTTTGGGCCAAAATAAAAACCTTATGTATTAATGAATATGTAGTTTTAGAAAGGATTTTATATATCTCTGGTATAATACCATCATTACCCGGTGCTTTGTTTGATTTAAGCTTATTTATTTGTGTAATAACTTCTGTATATGAAATACTCTTGTCCAATAGTTTAATCTGTTGTTTATTAAGCTTTTATTCATGTTTGTGGTTATAAACTCCTTTATTTTATCTTTAGGTTCCATGTTAATGTTGTTATGGTTAATCTTGTGAAAGTGATTTCTAAATTCATCCAGTATTTCTGGTATACTAGAAACATTCTTCTTTTCCTTAGAGAAAAGATTTCTTTGATATGGTTTTGTTTATTCAATCTTTTTTTTATTTTTTAAGTCTATGTAAGTATTTGGGGCTTATTGAATAAGACAAAAACTTATATTTCTCTAAAGTTATTTCAACTTTATGAGTTAAAATTTCTTTGTATTTCTCATTTAGTTTGTTTATTTCTTCAATAACTTTCTTGTCCATAATATTTTCTTTATTATTATGTTTATAAGAGTCTAATTTACTTTGAATATCTAACAATTCCTTATCCCAAGATTTCCTTTTATTATTATACCATCTGATACTTTGTCCATATAGATATGATTTTAAGGCATCCCAAACATAGACAATGGAGACTTCAGGAGTATTATTTATGTCTAGAAAATGTTGTACTTCTGAAAGTATATATTCTTTATAGTCTTTTAACTGAGTTAAGTATGCTGGTATCCTTTTGATCTGAACATTATGAGTATTTTTTATCATGAATTCAAAAACAATTGAGTTATGATCAGATATAGGACATGAAATGATTTTGGAATTAATTAAATCTGTTACCATCTGGTTAGAAATAAAGACCCTATCTATTTTTGAATAAGTTTTGTATCTGTTAGAAAAAAAGGTGTATGGTAATGATTTTGAATCTATCTGATTATTAATATCATTCAAATGATAAGAATTAGCAAAATCATTTAAATGTTTTGCATTAGATGTAATTCTTCTTTTCCTTATAGTGGTAGTATCACTTTCATGTAGTATACAATTAAAATCACCAGCTAAAATAATATCCCCTATAGAGAATGATATGATCTTATCAATATGATGTTTCCTGTATTAATACCAATTCCAGGTATCCAATATACATTAATTAAAGTGTAAGTCTTCCCATTAATTTGCATTGTAACCATACAAAACATTCCTTTGTCATCCTGATAAGATTTAATGGTTTTAGGAATGGGCATACTTTTATTCCATAAAATAGCCACTCCTCTTTTTTTCTGAGTGTGCTCTGAACTAACCAATACTGTATACTTATTAGTGGCTAGTTTATCAATATCTTTTTTCAAGAGATGGGTTTCTTGCAGGAAAACTAGATTGGCCTTGTGTAAATTAATGTATCTTATTAGGCTTGCCCTTTTACACGGATTATTCAATCCATTAATGTTTAAAGAAATTCCTTTTAAAGATGTCATTTGGCATTTTTAAAACTCAAGAATCTTATGATCGAAATAGCAAATAACAAGATAAATAATGTTACATCGCCTCTTTTAGGTGTACCTTTAAATATAGCTGTATTTATTAAATCTCTTATGGGATTTTGTATAGGATTCAATTTTGTTTGTAGTGACAATGAGTGTACAAAATATATTGTGGATGTCAAAACTATATACATATAACAATGAACAAGTGAAAATAATGTAAGGATTAAACCTTGCATCCAGCCTGGAGTTGAAAACTTCAACTTAGAGTAGTATTTACTACTCAAGTTAACCCCCTACCCTAAGCAGCAGTACCTCAGCTACCACCTTATCAATTTAATACTAGTTATATTTAACTGAGGTTAACAGTTTTCAATTCAATTATCTATCAAGACAAAACTACACATTTGGTAAAACAGCATCATATAAACTAAAATAAACTTTTTTTTTTTTTTTTTTTAAAACTGTTCATACTACTATATAGATCTATGTAATATATAACACTTGTATTCAAATAGCATTCAAATAATCTTGATGTTAGAAATCAAGAGGAGAGAAAATTAGGTTCTAACATTCATTTAAATCAAAAACTTTGGCTAATATGATTCAGACATTACATATATTAAGATGCATCTATTTTCTGTCATGTGAATACTATTAACAGCTTCCAAAAAAAAAAATCTTGAATTGTTTGTATATGAGCATTTACTTAAACTCATTATTGTCAATAGAGTAAAATATTGTATTCATAAAATTATTATAAATCATATTGCATAGTTATGCAAATTCTCAGAAACACTTGCATTATTAAAAAAAAAGCCATCACACACATACACACAGACACACACACATACATACACACACACATACACACACACACACACACATATATATATATATATATATATATATATATATATATATATATATATATATATGTCTGATCTCACTGAGTTATGTCCTTGTTGAGCATTATCCTACTTGCTGTCCCTAGAATAAATCTGTCTGCTTTATAGAAAATAATGCACAGCAAACACATTTTAGTAACCAGATTTTACAATCATGCTAACCTACTGCTTTAAAATATATCACATGACATTTCTTCCAGAATAGAATTATAAAATTGTTTATGCTTGTCAATCAGATGAATTAAATGAATTATAATAAAGTATATGTTTGGAACAGAAGTTTTAACACAGATTATTATGCTGCTGTTAAGTAGATTTTCAAAAACATTTAAATAAATGTTTCATTTTCTATGCCTTCTAAAATAAGACATTTACTTACTACAAGAAACTACATCATTTAGACTCATTATAACTGACATATTTTATGAATAGAGTATTTTTCCTGAATCTGTGGTGTGTCAGTATGATAACTAGGTCAGAGGTTATACTAACTGCTTTCAGTTTCTCTGTGAGAATTCTGTGAGTTGAAGCTTTTGAAGTAGTTCATGGACACTGTGCATGAGACAGCCCACATCCCAGATTGTCTCCCTTAACATTTTGGCGGGAAACTTATTAAAACTTGTGACAAACATTAATTTTGTCAATAGAGTAAAATATTGTATTCATAGAAATTATTATAAATCATATTGGATAGTTATGCAGATTCTCAGAAACACTTGCATTATTATATAAAAAAAAAGCCATCACACTCACACACACACATACACATACATACACACACACACACACACACACACACACACACACACACACACACATATATATATATATATATATGATCTCACTGAGTTGTGTCTTTGTTGAGCACTATCCTACTTGCTGTCCCTGGAATAAATCTGTCTGCTTTATACAAAATAATGCACAGCAAACACATTTTAGTAACCAGATTTTACAATCATGCTAACCTACTGCTTTAAAATATATCACATGACATTTCTTCCAGAATAGAGTTATAAGATTATTTATGCTTGTCAATCAGATGAATTAAATGAGTTATAGTAAAGTATATGTTTGGAACACAAATTTTTAACACAGAAAATAAGACATTTATTTACTACAAGAAACTACATCATTTAGACTCATTATAACTGGCATATTTTATGAATTTTTCCTGAATCTGTGGTGTGTCAGTGTGATAACTATGTCAAAGGTTATACTAACTGCTTTCAGTTTCTCTGTGAGAATTCTGTGAGTTGAAGCTTTTGAAGTAGTTCATGGACACTGTGTATGAGACAGCCCATATCTCAGATTGTCTCTCTTAACATTTTGGCGGGAAACTTATTAAAAACTAGTGACAAACATTCATTTATTAGTGTAAATGTATGTAAACATGACAAAACCTTCACAATGTATTCCACAGACCATTACAGCCTCTTACTTCTTTTCAGAAAGAGAAACAAATTGAATCACAGCTTGCCATTAAATCTTCAGATATTTTGACTGGTTATGAAACAAAACATTATAACTGACATATTTTATGAATAGAGTATTTTCCTGACTCTGTGGTGTGTAAGTGTAATAACTATGTCAAAGGTTATACTAACTGCTTTCAGTTTCTCTGTGAGAATTCTGTGAGCTGAAGCTTCTGAAGTAACTCATGAACACTGTGCATGAGACAGCCCACATCTCAGATTGTCTCTCTTAACATTTTGGCGGGAAACTTATTAAAAACTAGTGACAAACATTCATTTAGCAGTGTAAATCCATCTAAACATGACAAAACCTTCACAATGTATTCCACAGATCATTACAGCCTCTATGTAAGTGAAATTAAGCCCAAAATTACCAACAAGCAATAAAACTCAACATTCTTCTCCCAACTCAATTTTCATACAAATCCTATTATTCACTGTGCCCACACAATCAAAAGCATTTCTATATATTAATAAAGAAAAGAAAAAGAGAGTAGAAAATAAAAGGGAGTGAGGCAAAAATAAAAAAATGTAAGAGAAAGCTGTAAGAAGTATATACAATGGAATGTTACTGTTTATATTAATAGAGTTAAAAATAAAACATATTATTTACTCTTATTTAGTTCTGATTATTATTAGTTAAAGCATAACATATTATTTACAAACAAGCATAAGCAGTATAATCAAGAAAGTATAATTAGAAATAGCATTTGAAGAACTTATAAAAACTTTTACAAGGAATAAATATGTTATTATTCTATTAATGATATTTTCATTACTGTTCTCTCCCTGCCCTCCCCACCCTTTACCCACTACATAATCTAAATAGAATGTCATTGTTTAAACAAAGAAAATAATAAAAGGAGAAGGAAAAAAAGGTAAAGATAAAAAATGTATCAAATTACTAACCTTACTTCTTTTCAGAAAGAGAAACAAATTGAATCACAGCTTGCCATTAAATCTTCAGGTATTTTGACTGGTTATGAAATAAAACATTTCTTTGCACATAGAGAATAACTTTGATTAAATCTTTTCCAAAATATTTGTGGCTTTCTGGAAATGCAGGAACTATATTCAAAAAGATTAATAATGAACTAAAATGATGAGAGAAAAAAAACATATAACAAATCATTTGTTTTTTAGTCTCTTCTTCTTCTCTGAAGTCTTCCACGAAGCTTCAGTTGTCAATCTCTTTAATGAAGAACTAGCCCATTCCATTTCTTCTATTTTATCCAAAATCCTTTTTCTTTGACAAACAGTAAAGCAGAGTCTAAATCATCGAAAACCTTAGGACCATCAGGAAGGAAGATTTTAAGCTTGGCAGGAAACAGAAGGTATGTTTTAAACTGTGCTTTTTAAGCTTCCTTATTAGTGGCAGAAAAACTTTTCTTTTAGCTATTACCATGGAAGAATAGTCATTGTCAAAACGCACAGTTGTCTCATTAATCTTAACAGGAGCTTTAGCCCAAGCAGATTTAAGAACCATCTCTTTATCAAAAGATGATAGAAATCTAACTATAACTGATCTAGGGTATTTTTTGTTAGAGTTAGTATTAGCTATAGATCTATGTGCTCTTGCGATACCAAAAGAGAATGCTTCTGGTAAGTCTAAAGTTTCAGGGAGCCAAGTTGTTAAAAAAGAAGTAATATTGTTACCTTCAATATTTTCTGGCAGTCCAAAAATCCTAATGTTATTGCGCCTAGATCTATTTTCCAGATCATCCAGCTTTGTTTGTAAATGTGTATTTTGTTTCAGCAGAAACTCAATGTTGATTTCCTCTTCTTGGATTCTATTTTCTATGCCATTCACAGCTTCTTCTATGCCTGTCATCTGGATCTTCTGTTGTTGCAGGTCTGTATGTAACAGGTCTATTTGTTTTGTAGTTTTTTCTATGAAGGTGTCTATTTTAGTATCCATTTTATCCATTTTATCAGTAAGTTGCTGGATTATAATTATCAGAGACTGAAGTTCTTTTTTGATGCTGGAGTCTTGAGAATTTGTCTTACTGGAACTCATTTCAGACTGATAAACTGACAGGAAAATAAATTTCCACAGTGATTTCTGACAGGAATATTGTTAAGATTCCTTTCTTTTTTAGATATAGTTCAAGAACTATATAAAACAAACGTATTTAGAAAGAAAATTACTTCAAAAATTAATTTTTTAAGTAATTAATTCCTGTCAGTGTAATGAAATTGGTGGAGCTGAAGAAATCTGCTGCTATCCTGTGTTTATCCTTGGCCACGCCCATGTTTTCTGTATTTTGAGACTGTCCTGCAATGTTTTTTAACATATTTCCTGAAATTCTGAACTGTGTCACTTTATTCATTGAGTTATTGAATATTGTCTTATTCTTTTTATTGTTTATTATTAAATATATTTAAAAACCTTTTAATTGTGGCTTGTTTGTTTATTTAAGTATTTTTTGTCATAATGCCTTGTTTTGTATGTAATTTGCACTCATGATGCTTACTTCAGTAATTGCAACAGGCAATTGTGAAATTCAGGAATGCTTCAAACACTTCAAGCACAAATGCATTGAGATGTTCACAGACTAGCTTACATAGTCAGTTAACAGACAGACATGCAGACAGATACCTACTGGAAAAGGCCACAATCAATATATATTATATACATATTGACCTCCGTTTCATATTAGTTTGATGGACGTTCACTAGACTACAGATTTTAACACCCCTTTCTTTTGAGTCATTTTGCCTAGTATAGACAGCACTGAGGAATAACCAATGGAACAGTATAACAAACTGAAATATTGTAATGAATTATTCAGACTGTATAATTACCAAGTAATTTTACAAATGAGTCAGCATAGTTCAATTAGGGTTACCACCTGTCCCACTTTGCGAGGGACAGTCCCTCTTTGGGCAGTTGTGTCCTGACAAAAAATTTAAAAAATGGCAAATGTCCTGAGATTTTATCTGCCTAAGCAGCAGACACCTCCAAAGCAGACACCCAAGCAACCGCTACCCCAAAACAAAACACGTGCAACACATATCTCACAAAGCCAGTGTACCGAGCAGTCACAGCCCTTAAGACTAAACAACACACCTGATACACTTGTAATAGGTGACTATCGTCAGGCACACTGACGTCCGCCACCAGGCTGAACAAGGAGAGGGTCACGGTGAGCAGCCTGTCGGGCGCTAGGATCCGCCACATAACACAAGCACTCAGGTCACTGCAAGGCAAGTACAAATATGACTCAGTCATTGTCCATGCTGGTGTGAATGACCTGAGACGTACCTCCCTGGACTACATGAAAAGAGACATAAAGGAGCTCTCTGAGCATGTAGACCAGGCTGGTATGACCCTGCCCTTGAGTAGCATCTTACCCTCACCAGGCCCATAATTGAGTACAATGCCCCTTTTGGGATGGACCTTACCAGACACCTGCAGCAATTGGAAAGACCCCAAAAGTACCTCACCAAGAGGGTCAAAGGGCTCAAACAGATGCCATATGCTGCCTGGTTAAAGAAACTCCAGCTCTACTCAGTGGCATACTGCCTGTTCAGAGGCAATCTGTGCCTGACGTATAAAGCCATGTCCAACCCGGAATTAATGGACATGCTGCACCTCAGAAAATCCAAATCCCATCGAGCTACGCACTCGAGAGACTTGAACCTCAGCACTGAAATAAATAGGACATGCTGGAGGGACAAATTCATAACCCAGAGGCTCCCTTCACTCTGGAATAAAATCCCAGTCCAGGTTAGGCAGAGTCCCTCATTGACTCTCTTCAAGAGGAATCTTGATGAGTGGATGGGCAATCGTAGGTTTACCCCGGGTATCATTTCTGTGTCACTGTTAGACAGAGGCACAGTATACTAACCTCGAAAAAGGGCATAGCAAAATAAATTTAAAATGGGTGGTGAAAGCCAAACACATTCTGGCTAGGCTTATAAATGCCCTAGGGCAGATAGCCTAGTTATGAACCTATGAACCCACCTCAGTTAGGGCAGAATGGGAGGAGGGGTAGTAATATGCTGGAGGGGGTCACTTTGGCAGAGACTGTTTCACTTGTGTAATATGCTTATATTTATTAAGGACTAATATTCACACCTCCTAATTAGACCGTGGTGGTGGTGCTGCGGTTGTGTGTTGTTGTCTGGTTCAATTCTCAGCTATAGCGTCTTCAGTGTGGAGACATGCGTGAATGGGCGTACCTTCGTTGAAGGTTGTGCGTCAGGGCTGGTAACTTGGCACATAAAAATCAACTACCAATCTTTAGCAGACTGGAGTTCCGCTGTGGCGACCCCTAACCAGGAAAAGCCAAAAGACACTAGTGACTACAACAACATTCACATCTCCTAATTGTGTATTTTCCTTTTCTACTCCACTATCAGACAGGAATTAAAATTGGTCCAAATAACAGTGTATTCTGTATTTATCTACAATTCAGTTTTATCCTGCAGCTATTTCCTTATTGTCATTCAGACACACACACTGATTACTCTCATCTGTTACCTCCATTTTCTATGTCCTGTACCAAAATTCTTCCTAGTGTAACTACATTTACGTGCCAAATACAAACATTTTGTTATAAAATAAAAGTAACTATCCCCAGAACATTGTTGTGGTCCAAATGACAAGAACCCCTTCCTCCAAAAGACTGTTTGTACTCTATCAGAAACGTTTGCAATATCGACCTGAAACATAAACATCACACTCAAATTGCTTAGCCAACTTTACAATTCCCACAAACAGTAGAAATCTATCCGTTAACACTGTATTAGAAAAAATATTAATGTTTTGTGTCTGTCTCCCACTGTCTACTCTTCTTTTCTTTGAGGTTACTTTATTTCTTCACCCTCCTCCTCTTCTGTTACAGTACATTCATTTCCATCATCGTAAGTCTCATTAGCCAGGACAGAAGAGAAATCTGATGCTTACTTTTTGGCTTTGGCCACACTCTTCACAAGTTAAGTAAGGACAAGTTTGCTTAAATATCCTGTTTTACACAAAGAAAGCAGCCCTTTATTTTTAAGACATAACTACTATAATGCATGAAAAGTTTGATTATCGAGGTGTTTTAAATTTTCACTACAAACAACTCCACATTACCTTCCCAGACCCAAGTCCAAAAATATTTTCTGAAAACTGTGCACAGCTTTACAATGTAGTTGTATCAATTATGCCGAAAAACAATGCAAACCATACAACCAAAAAACACACAACACTTGCAGGAAATGATACATTTTCTTTTTACTAGTTGTTTTATGCTTACAGACATACTGTGTACTATAACTAATACAATCATGCTCCCTGAATCCATCAGTCCTGTAATTCTTTCCCCTCTTCTCTCTGCCACATTGCATTTGACAAGTTTAGTAACAGCACAGTTGCACATTCTATCATAAACAATCTTTTTTTCCCCAGAGACTAGAAAGCTGAAGCATGTTTATTATACTGTACATACAGTTGCTGTGTCCAGCAATCATGACCACTCCCCCCCCAACATCCACCCCATACCACAAAACCTGACAGGGCAAGAAATCTGGTAAACCAGGTAAAGCCTAATAAAATGAAGTGGAAAAAGCCCCAAAAGGACACATTTTAAAAACTGCTCTTATAAACTTAGAAAGTTGCAATAACAGGATTTGAGTTAGGATGCATTTTTTGAAGGATATGAACTCTGAAACTCAAGTGTATGTCACCATTTAGCTTTAGCCGGCGACTTAATCCTCATTGATTTACCAGAAAATGACAAATTTATAGAGGGGAAAAGACTAAAAATAAGACAGACATTCTACGAACATCTGAACAGATGAGAGGGGTCACCACCCTCTCCTTCTGCACCAATTGCACCCCCTCCCATAAGCAAAGATAAATTAAAACACACATTTCCTTGAAGGCTTCCATTTTACTACACACGCTAGCTAGAAAATTAATTGTTTTGAACCTTAGCTCGAACTCTCAATATAAGGAGCACTTTTCATTTACAAACAGACTTCAAGACCAATGCAGCCTTAGAAAGTGCTATGATAACTATGCATTGCCAACTGTAGCTTCTGGGGCATTTTGAGTTCATCTTGTTCTGCAGGAGATATAAATTGAATGCAAGCATGGTTATTTTGCCATAATCTTTTACATTACAGAATATCTACAAATCCAAAGCCATGTTATTCAATACTTATTCCATTGCTGAATATAGACCCCAGTTCCTTTCTGTTGTATCTCAAGACAACATACCAATTTCACTGTAAACCACGTTAAACACGTGTGCATGGGACTCACTCTATCCATGAGGATGATGTTTTTCTGGCTCAAAAGTTACTACCAACTAACTTTCCCTCTCACACTCACACACACACACTCACACACACACTCACACACACACACACACACACACACACACACACACTCACAGACACACACACACACACACACACACACACACACACACTCACACACACTCACACACACACACACACACACACACACACACACACACACACACACACATGCGTACACACACGCACACACATGTACACACACTCACACGCATACACACATGGATACATAACTTGCTTCATCTGTATGAATATCAGTACTGTTGCACAGGAGCTTTGTGAATGTTGTTTCCATGTACAATGTTAATAGCATCATTATATGATTTGTGACTATATTTATGATGTCTTTGACATCAAAAGAAGTCTTTACTCATAGCAAACATAATTACTGTTTAGTTCTGTTACAATTCAAGAACAAGGGAGCTTCTCACATCTGCTTTCTGCAGGACATAATTAATCTACCACCAGTCCAGCTAATCATGGGGAATTTAAAATGTGCAATGGTCTTTTAATACCCTTTCATCATGTTATAACTTCTTTCATTTTCTGATATCATTAGAAAAGGTTCACTCTTTTTGAAGAACTAGCTAGCATCATTCTTTTTTTCTCAGTAATGCACAGGTGTTGCATAGCCCTTATGTGCTAATAATAATACGCCCAGCAAACACAGTGCCTTTCCAGGGAGACCCAAAAACACAGGCTGATTAAGTGACTTGCTTATGGTCACACATTAGGCAAACGAAAACTTGGGGAATCAAACCCTGCGCTATAAGAACTACAGCTCACAACCTTAACTTCTGCATCGACTGCCAGACCTCATGTACATATTTTCCGTACATAAAGCAGAAAACTGTGCCCTTCCTGCCACTACAGTAAATATGTCTTTTGTTTGCACCATAAGGTTACAGCACCAGAATCCTAGATCATTTTATTTGGCCAAATGATCAACCACTTTACTAACCCATCTAGTCATATTGCTCTTCCTTTCCATTATTTTTAAAAATCAAATATCCTACTAGCAAATAAAATCAGCAAGAAACCCTCCCATTTATTCAAAAAGGAGGTTGTTATATGTACTGTAATCATACACAGGGGTTTCGTTATGAGAGAAGGGAAAGAACTTCAATCAAAACTGATTTGTTTTCAGAAATTACTGGAAGATGAAAGATGATTCACTTTCACATCACAGGACAATTCTACTATTAAATCTCTGTGTTTTTGCAGAGAGTCAGAAAATATAGGATAATCACAGATCCATAGATCTAATAATGTCGACTTATCCACAAGATGTTCCCACCACAGTAGTAGGTGCAGTAGTATAAACTTTTTTAGAGGCAAGAAGCAGGCAGAACAATCTTATTATAAGAGGCTTGCCTGAAAAATATGAGCAAAACCAGTTGCTCTCAACTCAAACAAATCTTTAATTCCTTACTTCAATCAAGTGATTCACCGACTGACTGCATAGTTGAGAGGGCACACCGAGCACTTTACAAAAATCAAGACACCACAACACTAAGATCCATTTACGTAAAGCTCCTAAACTACCAAGATGTGCAAGCCATCCTTGCTACCTACAAAATAACAGAAGCACTACTCATAGAACACGTACAGTACACAATCACAATTTCCCAAGATCTCCCCCGAGAAATTAAGGAAAAGCACCGTAAACTTTCTCCGTACAGCTCAGATGTTATTAAGCGTAAAATCAAGTTCCAGATGCAATTCCCCAACAACCTGTCCTTTTACCATAATGAAATCAAATTCACCATGTCCTCACTCAAGGCTATCTTCCTAAAACTAGTTTATCTAATCAACACATCAGTAATGTGTAACAACTGCATATGAATATGATTATTCCGCTCCTGTTTGCATTTTTCTTTTCTCATAATTAAGTGTAAGTGCAAACATTTAGTGAACTAGTTTATCGTGTTTCACTGTGTAGAAGTTTTGTCTATCTATAAACTGCTTTTTTCCCTTCTTACTATACAAATAAAATGTATTATTTTTCTAGCCTACAGACTTGCATAGAAAAACTACATATCTCACTGTGCACATCAACTAGACCAGTAACCGCTGTCCTCTTGCTGCGAAACATAATTGTACCTCTTAAATCTGCTCCTAGAGATGTTACACGTATTGCATATTGCTTTAATCACAGAGTGTTAACCATTTCACTCTCATAGTAATTAACTTTAATATGATGTAATAATCATTTGGTTTCTAACAGTCAAAGACAGGTCTGAAACACATGCACTCCACTCTAGTTTAGCTGGTCTTCCCCAGAGGGTACCTTAATTCTGCAAATAAATGAAATATAACACACCAATTTAAGAATTTAATAAAAGAAAGGGCAGGTGACAGAACACCTGTTGCAGTGTACAAAAATAGACAGACTTAAGGAAAGGTAGTTCCATCTGTACAAGTATACAGCTCTGCTTTATTTTGTTCCTTCTTTTCACACATTCTTATTTACTTGCTGTAGGTAGGGCACTGCCATGCTCTGTATATACATGGCTATCAGCAGTTAGTTAGCCAAATCAATCATTTTCAGTACATGTAACAAACAGCTATGTATTGGTATCTCAGTGGTCTTTGTTCACTGTGCAACTACTATCTGTAAAAACAATCAGTTACCCCTTACTTTACAAAATTTGTGTCATGCCTTCTGTGAACCAAAATATCTTACTTACAACAATGTGAAACCAAAGACACAGAACATTCTGGAGCTATATTTCACCACAACACTACACTGATGCAGTTTTTCTTTTTTTAACCTGAAGTACATACAATCATGGTGTGGCTTGTAGTTAAGAATACAATAGATAACTAATTTGTTAAACTGCAGTTAAACAGAGGCCTCTACAATATTTTAAGTAAAACACCAGCATGTTTTTCAAAGTCAAAAATGATTCATATCCATTGTAATTTTTAAAAATTGTTCTACTTATAAACTAGTACAGTGGCAGCTACTACAGATTTCACAAACAATTTTCTCTCTCTGCAGCATGAAACTAACTTTTAGGCATATTTTCTGGACTGCTAAGGTCACTGTCTTGTGACATAAGTATAAAAATGCTTTTACACTCAGCGATGTGTTTCTCACTGATTAATTATTTTCTTTGACATGGTAATTTTACTTTTAAGATTATTGACTTTATTTAGCAGCTACCACTCTGGGGACATTGATTATGTTAAAATATGCAAATAAACTTATAAGCCAAGGCATCTTTCACATCTTTAATTTTTGTAGCATCCATTCCTTAATATTCAATCGAAAGTGTTTTGGATGCATGAAGGCAAAGTTTTTAACTAATTTTCCTTACCTAGCTAGTTCTAAGGGAGCAAAATACTTAACTTACCTTTGTTGTAGTGTAGTCGGTGTGTACACAATGAAATAAATTAAAATAATAAATCCTCTCTCTAGTCTACACTATGATCTCGCTCCTTCCTGCAGCTTTTCTTTACCAGTAATATAAAAAACACCCGAACAGTGTTTTCGCGCATGCGCATACCAGCGGAAAGACGCTGGTATGAAAAAAACGTAAAAAAAAAGAAAGTTGGCGCATGCGCAGAACAGCAAAACTACGCGGACATGTAAACACATGGAAAAAAAGTGAAATTAAATTTAAATTTAAATTTAAGGGTCGCGGGCCGCATGGAAGAGCCCTGAGGACCGCATGCGGCCCGCAGGCCGCGGGTTGGACACTCCTGCTCTAGAATGTCCCATATACAAGTACACCCAGGCTGAGACATACTTTAGTTTCAAAGGGGATGGGGTTTCCTCAAAGGATCTGCACAGACATGTGTGGGGCACACATGTTGCAGAAAGCCTGCATAAGTTGTCTGTCTAGCTGATATCTGTCAATTATTTGCTAGTCTGACAACTGGTTTAGTTGCAGTCTTGATTTGAGTCTAGCTGGCTGCCTTCTAGGATGCATAGTCACAGTCTCATTTATGGCTTGCCTCACTGTGGGCTTTTGCAGGTCATTAACAACAGGTTGCAGTTTTATATATTTTTTATCTTTTGCTATGGATTTCACCAAAATCTTTAATATTTACTTTAATTACTTGGGGTCCATAAAGCATATACTGCGGATTTCAGAAATATGGATCCAAAACTGATCCCTGCAGTACTCCCCTAGATATTTTGAATATAGAGGATGTCACTCCTTTTAACTTTATGGATGATTTTCTAAACATCAATCAATTATGATCTGTAAATATATTAAATGTTCATTAATATTTCAGTGGTACATAGATGATCTTAAGAAGACTTAACAAGCAACAGAATCAAATGCCTTGGCAAGGTCTAGAGAAATGATATCTACTGGTAGATCCATATCTATACATTCTGTAACTGCTGAATAAAAACATTAAATTAGTCACTCACAGTCTTCCTTTTTTATTTCATTTTTTATATTTCTTATTGATACATTGACAAATTCTTGTTGAATGTTATTTTTTCGTTGATTACATTTTTGTAAAATTCTATCCTATATAAGTAAGGTAGTTAATTTTGTTACTTAGATCAAGTGAAGACAAATGACCAATGTACCAGATTGAGGTGAAGAATAAAAGTCAGTTGGCACATTGAACGATCGATTTTTTTCTTTTGTTTAGTATTATGCAACATAATTTGTTTTATGTTATTATGCCTACAGACCTGAGTGCAGATATTTTGGGAGATCTACGTACTCTGGTACCAAGACAGACTGGGGTTTGATAGAGTGTTGTAAGAGAGAGAGAGTTAAAACTGGGCAAGGATAGTAATGTCTTTCGGCTTTTCCCGGTTAGGGGTCACCACAGTGGAACTCCGGTCCACTAATGATCGGCAGTGGATTTTTATGGTGCCGAGTTGCCAGCCCGACGTCACGAAGATAATCCCTGTTTATTGCTTGAATTGGTTGATAATGTCAGCTTAAAGACTGGGGAATTAGAATTCTTTATGAAAAAAGAGGTGTATTGTTTGAGTGGAATGTTCAACATCTGCTAAATGCATAAGTATATTTTATACTGTATTAATTGTCTTTATTTCATACAAATTTAATGTAATTAGAAAATGCAACTGTAATTGTTAAGGTATATTAATGGCCACTGAATGTCAGTTTAAAATGTTTGTAATATGTTACAGCATCCTAAACCCAGTTAGACAAACCTAGTAAGCAAAAGTACAAGAAATAAAAGTTTTATGATACTAAGCTGTAGGAAAAATATGTAAGCCTTAACATTACATCAATGGGCATGCATGTTGATAAGAGTACCAGTGATTACATTCATTGTAGATGACATTGATTTGTTTGAGGAATGGAAAGTTATTTCCATGTAATGTACCAATGGGCAGATGAAAGTGTTAATTGAATGATTTGCTTGTAATTATGAAAAAATTGAAAGGAAGTATTATTGATTTGCAGCAGATACTGCTGGAATCTGTGAATAATGAACTTGTTAGGGTAAGATGAGGCTGAGGGCTTTTTCATCTGAATATTTCAAGATTTTTAACTTTTCTTACAAACATAAATAAGGGTAAAAAATGAACAAAAATATATCAAAAACCCTTCTTAGTGTGTTGACAGGGGTACTCAAGAACCAATAATGGAATATACTTGACCCGACAATAAACAGAAGGAATTATTTTTTCAAACAAAACAAAAAATGAAAAGAAAGAAAAAAAAAAGAATAAAACAGAGCAATGATAGAACATAACTAAATTAAGTCAACCACAAAAATACATCATAACCATTTAAATAAACTATGTACAATATTTACAACTCATAGTATACAGTATACTAACACGCACTGATAAAATAGATAGAAAGGGTATACTCTCTCTTAAGCATAACAGTAACATGCAGATTTGCAATAGCATAGTGAAAAGCTAAAACTATCTAAAATTATGTTTCCACTGCTGTAGATGACCAAAGGAAGTGCCAGCATTATTAAAGGAATGTAGGTAATTTCCTAGATATTCTCACAGTAGGCTGTCTAAACATCTTCCTGAGACCATTCTCAATTTCCTGTGCTTATCACATAGGAGTTTAGCAACACTTGCAAGAGTACAATACACCTCCAAAATTAGAAGGTTTGGTTTAATTGTGGGTGATATACCCAGAAACAGAGTTCTCATCCAAATGTAACATGTACACCAAAGACCATTTAAATTCATGGTGAGAAAATCCCACTAGATCTGAACCCTGGGTCAACCCAGGAACATGTGGATGTTTTTTACACCATCCTGATCTCATTTCTAGCACCTGCTCTTCTCTGACAACCCTGATATCAATTGTCTACAAGGAGTGAACTGACATCTAAAGTTTTGTCAATCTGATCATTGTACTTATGCCACATTCTGAACTTACCTGGAGCTCTCCATCCCTGGTCCCATTGTACTCTTGAAGCCTAATATTGTCTTATACATTGCAGCTACCCATCATTGGGTGTTTCACAGTATCTGCACTGGTGACTTTAACACATTTATATTTAACCTATTAGAAGAACCTTCTAACTTTTTGGGGTAGGAAAATATGCCTGAACCTTACCTGCCTGTTCTGCCAATATGCGAACAGCTGTTGTCCCTTTAGGTTAAATTCAGTATTAAGATCAACTAAGCTCCTTAACAATGTACTAAATGTGTGAGTTAGAAATGCTGATCATTTAAAGATCCCATTAGTCAGCCAGTAATTTCTCAACTCAATTCCCATTACTCTTTAGGTTTCAGGATGGTGCCAGATATTACCTCTAGGACCCCTTCCCAAGCTTAGCCACTCATTCTCAGGCTTACTCTATATATTTAGCTTGTCCACCCCAGTGGTAGATCATACATATGGTAGCTTCACTCCACTTTCATCAGCACTTTCAACTTTCTAAATTACTTGATTCAGTTGAAAGGCTAGTGTATAGCTTGGTAAGGTGGGAACCCCAATCCCCATGAAAAGCTCAGGAATGTGGACTAGGGATGTTGAAATTCTCATTCCACTATCCCCTAATATAGCTTTGTTGATAAGGTCTTAAAAAGTATAAAGTCTGGGTGACTTGGTGAGAATAGGATATTTCTAATGTGCTATAAAATATGGGGTGAAATCATTATCTGAATTGCCCTAGGCTTTCCAGATATAGTCTATATTTTGGTTATCTTGGGCAGGAGATTTTTTCCTCTATACTCGAGCCACCAGCTCATTAAGATTAGCTTCACTTCTAGCTTCAGTCCAAGGTATGCAACTTCTTGGACTACCAGTATGGAATAGTCGCCTATTGTTTAGTTTGAATCCCCCATCTTATTATCACTGATTTGGAGAGATTATACTTCAGACCTGATACATTCCCAAAGAGATGAAATATGTTGAGAACCTTCCCATGAATCATTGGTAGGTTGGTACTCATTAGTACACAATCATTTACAAACATATGGATGGCATCCAGAGGATTGAATTCCTAGAGATGACCTCACCTGCCAAGTAGGCAAATGTTTCCATAACTAACAGAAAAAAGACCAGAAAAGAAAGTGGGCAGCTTTGTCTGGTACCTCTTCCAATTGTCCCTGGATTCAGTAGATCTCCATTGATAAGCATAAAAGAGGAAGAGGAATATAGTTTCTTATCTAACTATACTCCACAGCTTTTCTGTTAGAGGATCTGAAAAAGGAAATTCTATATAAAGAGGATGACATCTGCTTTGCTCTTGGAACCCCCATGTCTATGCAGAAAAGCAACTTATTCCCTCCAATTGTCCTTTACATCTCTCCTTTTTAAATATAGAAGGAATTATTATTACATGATGATATTAACTGATTAAGTGCGAAAGGTAAGGTATTTAGAGTTAGTAATAACATTTTAATTTTCAGCTACAGTAACATGGTTATTAATGAAACACTGATTAGACTGTTTTCTAAGGGGTTTATAATTGTTCCAACTGACTCTGCTTACATAGTGGACATCATTATTGAGCTGAAAGTGCTGATTCATGAACTTAACTTTCTGTTATTCTTTGATCATGATGCACAGAATGAGTGAGGTCATTATAAAATATAGACACATTCTATTTTCAGTCTGTCATTTCATGCAAACATGCTGATTTTTCTGAAGACGTGCAAGAATGACTTGAGGGATAGTTTTCAGGTAGGTGCTTGGTGGAAATTATACTGCACTCTGAGTTGTGTAGAGTTAGATGTATTATTTAAATTTTGTCATAATAAAGAATAGAGGTTCATAAAACCTGACAAGGGAGGGGTTGCTGTCATGAATAGTTTTAATTCTAGTGGTACATGTTACAATAGTTACACAATGGACATTTTTATCAGATACCTTCTGTGACTGAGATGATTATATTACACAAAATCTTTTTTACTGATTTATTTAATGTTGAGCTGACTAATAAACACGTCTATGATTTTTTTTTACTAGTTAAACACTTTGTAGTCCTTAATGTATTTGGTATCCTTAAGGTTCATAAGAACATTTCAGACTTGCCATTTAAGCCAGTTGTATCAGCAGCTGGGTCAAAACAGAATCACTTTTAATATTTATTGACACTGATATTTACTACTCATTTCCACATATTTTAAAAGACTCATGTTTTAGAAAGAGTATGGAATAATAACTGAGTGATTTATTGTTAATAACAGGTGATATAAAATATTGATATACTTGAAGCCCACAAGATGTTGGTTTAGAATGGTTTCATGATATTTTACTAATTTTAAGGGACTTTCTTCACAAAATACCAATCTTATTTGTAATCCAATGGATTTGATTTTGATGAGTAACTTTTTTTACCTTTGAAAGGGAAGTATGGAAACAGATCACAGGAGTAGAAATAAATCTAGTTTTCTGTTACTTGGAAGATAACATTATGTTTAAAATGAATGAGATGAACAAAATTAGATTTTACTTTAGATATTTGGATGATATTTTTATTCTGTGGTCCATATGTGAACTTGAACTAAGGGATTTTTATCTAATGAATAGTACTGCTAGTTTTTATGATTAACCTTTATTAGTTTCAGTTTGGAGATAAATTATTATAAAAAGTTTGAACAGATTTGTCTTTAGAAGCATGTTATACTGTAAGCCTACACTTCTTAATTGTTACTTAAATTTCAAGAGTTGACATTTTTCTTTACAAAAACATAATTTAATAAAATGGCAGCTTTTGAGGATTATTACAGATTGTGGCAATTTTAATGTAGAAGTTGATGTTTTGGTTAAAATGTTAAAAGATAGAAATTACACTGAACCTCTGTTAATATCAGTATGCAAAGAAGTAAAAGACAACATGCACATTACCTTTACTGTTATATTAATTTTCAATAACGGTGGTCTTACTGCAATTCCAAATATAGTATCTAATAATACAGAAAAGAATTTAATAGAGCCATGGTTTTAACACTCAATTATAATTGTTGGAAAATAAAACAAATATTTAATAGGAAAAAGAAGCTCTTGATACTTTATTTTTCCTAATTTATTCTCTTATTTATATTTCTTAGAAAAGTTTTTCAAATGTAATTGGTTTCATGACTTTTTTGTCATATGACTAGGGTCTTCCTATTTAAATGTGTGTTTGTTGCATTAAACATTATTCTGATGAAATCCTTGAATATTTTGTTGAAAGCCCTTAAATATGATTGGTTTGGTCTTATTTAGAGAACAGTTTTCTAGATTTTACTTTTATATGATTGAATCTAATTAGGGTATTAGTGCAATGACTAGCAAAATTAAATTAGAGATTTACTCATATTGTCTAATAACAGCTAACCTTAAAGTATAGGAGAATCTGTTTCTGAAAACATTAGACAAATTAATAATGTTAAGCTGTTCAAGAAATTTCTGAGATCTTATCTTGTTAATGAAAACAAATGTTGCTATTTCCATGGCGCAGGGTAACATAAGACAAACTGATGACCTATTGTTCTGGCTTGAATTATCTTTCTCTGTGTCTGTATGCCATTTCAGTTAATCAAATGCTGATATTTTTATGCAGTCTTATATTATATCATTATGTAGTAGGTTTTATAGTCTAAGTTTGTATGTTGTGTATCTTTTTCAAAAATTCATGCTCTACAGATTAACTTTCATCATTTATTAAATTTAAGTAATTCACTGAATTGTTATCTCTGTATAGTGCATTTGCCTTTGTAGTTGTCATTGTATTCTGTACTTCCCTGATTGGCTCATAGGTTCATAGGTGTGTACTAGGCTAATGGCCCTGGAGCCTTTACATTCCTAACCCCAAAAAAATTGCCCATGCACCATGCCACCTGGTGTTAGTTCACAGTGCCCCTATCCAGTAGGGCAACTGGAATGATCCCTGGAGTGAACTTTCTGTTACCCATCCACTTGTCAAGATTTCTCTTGAAGAGGACCACGGAGGTGCTCTGCTTGACATGAATGTGAAGCTTATTCCAGAGTATGGGCAGTCTTTGGGAGATGAACCTGTCCCTCCAGCATGTTCGGTTAATTGTGGTAATGAGGTTGTGATCTCTAGAGTGTGTGGTGCAAGGGGATTGGGATTTCTTTAGGTGTAGCATTTCTAGTAGGGCTGGGTCGGACATGGCTTTATAAGTCAAGCAGAGATCACCTCTAAATAGGTGATAAGAGAATGACAACAGCTGAAGTTTCTTGAGTCTGTCCATGTAGGACATGTGTTTAAGACCTAGGATCTTTTTTGTGAGGTACTTTTGTGGCCTCTCCAGCTATTGTAGGTGTCTGGTCAGGTACATGCCAAACAGGGCATTATATTCGATGATTGGTCTAATGAGGGATGAGTAGAGAGGGATGATGACCTCTTTCTTCCTGGATGTGAAACCTTTGATTATAAGATGTACCACATAGACGCAGAAGGACTTTCTGACCACAGTGGCAATGTGGTAGTCGAAGGTGAGGTGGCTGTTGACCTGGGTGCACAGATCTCTTATGGCCCCTTCAGTGTTTAGTGGGCTCCCATCAACATGGTAATTTGTGGGAGCTGATTTTTTTTCAAAGGGGATGATAAAGCATTTTTTGGCGTTAAACTTCAGGCCATAGTTCTGACACCAGTCATTAGTCTCAGAGAAGCCCTTTTGTAGGATGTCAACGATTGGCCTGGTTCATAGCTAAGATGGTCCTCAAACAGTCCACCTATCCTGTCAATAAATGTAGACAAAAACATTAGAGTATCAAGTTTGCTTAAAATGTGCAAAAATCTAAACATTCTCAAGTTTGTAACCAGAGAGACACTAAAATGATGAAGCAATGACTCCATAAAGAGATGTAAATCTATCTTGCATTTATAGTAATCAAATATTACAACAAAAATGCATTAAATGACTATGGGTTACTCTTGTCTCAAGGGGTCTGGGCTGTGCCATGCCAACAAAGTATACCAATATGGTACAAAGAAATAAAACTCTTCCAATAATCAAGAAATGTGCTTAATCTGTCGTCAACTGATCATTCTTTTTATTATGTGGTAAAAGAATCAACATAATCTAAGCCTCTACTTATGTCTCTGTTTTTATGTTGTACTTCCAGTTTGTAATGGTTTTTAGTGATGTTTCTTTTATTTTACCATAGTCCTACTGTAAGGTTTTATAGTTTTGTATCAGTAATAATTATTATATCTTTTTAGCTGTATTAGCAATTATCCTTATTAAATAGCCAACCAGCTATGTCAGGTATCCAATAAGACTTAAGAAATTAGTTATTTTTATTACTCAACAGAAAAATGAAACATAAAACCTGTGACTAAAGCTAGTTATCAATAAACAATGAGTGACTGTAGACACAGGACATGGCCTTTGGTACCCAAAAGCCTTTGACAAGCCTTACAATACTTAAAGATGAAAATCAAAGTGCCAGAGACTGGGAGAAGCATCTCATTTAAAAAATACAGATGTGGTAATGATTGCCACAAGTAAAACTCAAGTCATCTGAGACCAGACAATGAATACGGGGATTTCCTCTACAGAATGAAGGAAACTCAACTAAACCCAAATCAATTGTAATCAAATGTGGACCCATCCCTAACCTATGGCATCAGGCTTCAGTGCTTTCAAGTCACGATTGTCACAATTCAAACATTTTCGACCTATACACCTGAGCATATTCTGCATAAAATCTGAGTCGTAATGATGCTTATCAAAAATGACACAGAAGACCTACTGGTAAGAGAAATGGAATGACATGGGTTTCCTATCAGGACATCATACCTTGTGAAGGGATAACAGCAGTTCATGGTGTTGACTTAGTCATTAGTATGGTATTCAATCCACATAAGGGAGCAACTGACAAACCAAAAGGGCATACCTACAAGTTGCCACTGACTCTTCTGTTGTGTGTATTCATTGCAAAGATGTTACACTGCGGTGAGTTTCATCACAGTGTATTGTAATGTGCAAGCCAGCAATATGCTTTTTGGGATTTTTCTCCTCTTCTCCACTCTGGTGCACCATGGCATTGGTATATATAATTTCAGGGGTTGTGGGAGCTCCCCCCATGTTGGTTGTGTGTGTGGGGGGGGGGGCTTGCAAAAAAAATGTTTTATTTAAGGATTTTTGGCTTACCAGTTTTGCTAGGCAATTTGTGATAAATCCTGAGATGAATCATGTAGGGAAGCCAAATAAATGTATTGTCAGTCCATATGTAATTTAATGGGTAAAATACTGGTTAGTTTGTTTACAGATCATAAGTCATGGTATAGGGTCTTTTCTAGTTACCAACACTGTCCTACAAGGTTCTGCGTTGAGATCATTTTTCTTTTTAACTAATTTTCTCAGATCTTAAAGTGGGAAGTGAGGTCTGCATAACTAGAAAACGTGATGACTGTAAACTAAGTAACATCAATTATTTTAAAAGAAAATGCAAAATGTCTCAGAGATGGTCTACCAAAATATATTCCTTGTGCAATAATAATGGCCTCACTTTCAATGTCAACACATGACATTATAAGGACATAATAAGAGTGTAAGGACCTCATAATAACAGTAGATATTTGAGCAGAGCAAATCATCTGAAAAACAAATCCTTATCTAAGGGTAAGACTCAAAGTTAGACATCTGTCCTTCTGGTCTGACTTCCACAGCATTTATGAATAACCTTTAGTGGGCTGAGCTCATTCTCTGACTCAGGTGTCTGTCTAGCATTTGGTTTAAAAGGAAGACCTGCTTCTGACATTTTTCAGTTCCTTTTAGTCCAAACTGAATAGTTAGCATGCCTTAGCTAAGGGTACTTCATGACACTGGATCTTGGTCAGTAACTCTGACAAGAACCTATGTCTCTGAATGTGCTTTTGAGCCTACATCTGTTCACAGACTTTTAATGGGGAGGGGTACTCTCATCTATACAGACAGAATTTGCAATCACACTCCACTCTAGGAAGAAGAAACTTCCATAAGCTTGAACATTTAGCTGCTTGCACTGACATGTCTAATTGCTAAGAAGAATATTATGGGCAGTCTTAAGACTTGTAGTCCTTATAAAACATGTCTTACAGATGTGACAGAACCACTGGAGACAGACGGAGAGAACCTGTACTGCAGCAGTGATCCATCTACTTGAATATCTACAGGTGTGGTGAGTTATATGCCTGTACTATGATCATTGCAGTGATCACTGCTGCAATACAAATCCTATGGAAAGAATTCTAAAGCACTAATTTAGACCCCTCTTGGGGATGAGTTATTAGAATCCTTTCAAATTCTGTCCTACAACATTGCAGGATAGAATATTTCTGCCAGATCTTCAAATGAAGTTTTTAATTGAGAGTGATTTTTTCCCTCATGAGGTAAATGTGTAGTTTGTGTGGATTCAGGAGATTGCCCTAGGCAATCTGACTTCTCTTGGTCCAGGCTCAATTTTTGGAAAAGTCTATACTGATTAGACAATGCAAGGTGAATATCAGAGATCTCTTGAGTCCTTCTACTAATGGTGACTGAATGAGCCAATCATTCAGACATGGGAAAATGTGTGTCCCTTATATTCTCAAGAACGCAAACAATGAGGCCAAACTTTTCACAAATTCCTTTGGGCTGTTTACAAGTCAAACTGCAGATAAATAATTTGGAAGTGACTTTTCTCCACCTTGAATTTATGAAGAGGGTAATTCAATAAAGCTTACATGGAGCTACTCTCCGTGCAAGCATAGTGGCATGTCTCGAACATGGAGTCCAGAGGCTGTGTGATCCAGGAAACAAGGCTGGGAGCATGCAGGAGCCTTCCAGCACTGTTCAGCTAAGGAGGTGATTGCATAATGCAAATCACCTCATTTTCTGGTGAAAACCATGTAAATGAGGTGAATTTGAGATCCAGCATGCAGACAGGCATCCGTGTAGGAGCCGTGTCTGCATAAGAAATGTATGCGGGAACTTTCCGTGTACCAGACTGCAAAGTAAAAAATGGGGCTGTGACAACTAAATGTAAAGCATGTATTAGTTGCATCAGACATGCCAATTGCCAAAACTATGGCCATTGGCATGTATAACTGATGCAAAATATTAAAAATATTAAAAATCAGAAGTTTTTTTGGCATATATGCCATGTTTAAGTGGAGTGCAGCGGTGCACAAACATGCAATCTTGCAGAAAATAAAATAAAAACAATAAGAAAGCTAAAATTAAATGTTACATTTTACTGGCCAGCATGCAGAGTCATAACAATGGCAGGTAACAGTGGTTGCTAAGGACATAGGCTTTGGTGTAGTGGTGTAACTATGGTATACACAATTAGGGGTCTGTAAATGAGCTAAGTTTACTGAATAGCAAAATAGGCCACCATGTCCGCAGGTACCTAACTATGTAAGGGCTATAATGTGGCGGTGTAGGCAGAAGAGGTAGCTGACAAGAAATGGGGGGGTGTCATGCTTTGTGTAAGCACATTGGAGCTCAGTGGCTTCTGTTTGTGCTCAGCTTAGCACAGCTAAGCAAAGGGGGTGTGTGTGTGAGGCTGCTTAGCTGTGCTTAGCTGGTTTAAGGAAGGGTAAGCATGCTTGTGTACAGAGGAGGTGCAGAGCTGCTGAGAAGTATTTACACTTCAGCAGCAGGTTTGCATGGTGGTGCATGGGGCTTAAAAATACAGGAAAAAAATGGAAACACCTTTAGAAAAGCAATCAACTTAAATGACTAATAATCCCTCTGGCACTTACACTGGCCCATTCAAACCCCTCAGTAATGCAGCTGGCAAGTGGAATGTATTCATAGTCAGCAAATCACACAGGCTGCATCTGCACTACACCAGTATAAAGTATGCAGACACCCTTCAGTCTGATTTTTCCCACATACTCTGCACCATTGGAGTACACACTTTTTTTTTGACTGACAGAATGATAGGGGCTGCTGCTGCTTTGCTATATCTCTACATGCTACAAGCTGAGGGCGGTAATGAGGATGATGCTGTCAACTGTCCCAGACTAAGGAGGATAAGAGTGTTCAGACCCAGGATAAACTTTCAGAGGTTACATGATCTGGAGTTAGTAGAGCACTACAGGGTGGACAGGGACATACTACAGCAACTCACTGAGCTCTGCCAGCCTCACCTCAGACCCAGAGCCAACAGAGGGAACCCATCCCAGTGGAAACAAAGGTATATGTAGCCTTAAGAATACTAGCTACAGGTACTTTCCAAAGACCTCCTGGGGACATCATGGGGGTCTAACAGGCATCCGCATCCAGGGTACTCCACCAGTTCCTGGGTGTCATGCTAAGACATACCAGTGAGCACATTTATTTCCCCAGCACCCCTGAGGAGAGGACTAGCAATATGGATCTCTTCCACCATGTAGCACACAACCCAGAGGTACTGGGTGTCATAGACTGCACTCACATCCACATCAAAGCACCACCCTGTGAAGAGGGTAGAGTCTACATCATCTGCAAGGGCTGTCACTCCATCAACTGCCAGGTCATGTGCAATGCCCAGGGCATTATCATCAATGCATGTGCTGGTAGCCCTGGCAGTTATCGCAACTCCCACATCTGCCATGCCTCACAACTGTACCAGGCATTTGCCACGGGGTCCATCCTGTATGGCCATCTTGTGAAAGATGCTGGCAATGCAATGGAACTGTGGATGATGACACCCATCAGAAATGCACACACACGCACACACACACACACACACACACACACACACACACACACACACACACACACACACACACACACACACACACACACACACACACACACACACACACACACACACACACACACACACACACACACACACACACACAAACACACACACTGAAGAACCCCATAATGAGGCACACGCACAAACTAGGAACATTGTGGAGTGTATGTTTGGGCTGCTCAAGTCACATTTTCACTGCCTTGACATATCTGGTGGAGCCCTAAAGTACTCTCCAGCCACATGTGCACACATGTTCATAGTATGTGCCATGCTACTCAATATGATCCTGCAGAAACAGCTGCAGCAGGAACAGCAAAGTGATGGGGCACACAGCCCCCCACTATTGCCAAGGTCCTCACAGACACAGGGGGACTCAGAGGAGGAACCCCCTGAGCCTGCCCCTGTAGGCAGATGTAGGTATGCCCAGTACACCCTGGCCTTAGCAAAGAGGCAATGCATAGCACATACACTGACACCCTAGGGATCAAGGGACTGACACTTCTCTCCAACTTGCACACACAGTAAAAAGGATGCCACACACATCACACTACCTATACCTTGCCATGTATAGGCTGTGAACTGCATGCATCCGACAGAGTCAGCCCTGAAACATTGTTCTCAGAGCTGCCAGAGGCACAAGGTAAGTCACTGTTATTAACAATAAATGAATGGAGTAGCATGTTGTGGTAGCATATCTATGGTATCACTGCATGTATGCAAGGGAATGGGGTGGCCTACTGGGATAGCAGCAGACAAATGACAGCTATGTGGGACAACAGGAAATGTCACCCAAATACTGGGTTCCCCAGAGTATGCAGTAGTCCCCTAAGTGACAAAACTTACTGCAGTAAATGTGGGGGACTAGCAAACTGGGGGGGGGTCATAGGTCACATGCATGGATGTCAATGTTGGAGTCCCATACACATCTCTCAGCCTCTCCCAGCAAGTCAGCTGTACAAAACCATAAAGAAATGTGTGGCAAAGGCTCACAAATAGGGAGAATGATGAAATATTCCTCTTACAAACTTACACAGTGATATTGCAGCAGGTCTTGCAGTTGCATTAAGTCTCTGAAGGGTAAGAAGTCTGAAACTCAAGTGTCTGTCATTATTTTCTAACCTTTTGTCTATAGTGATATGCCAGTATTCTCCAAAACAGCCACAATACTATGCTAAATGGAACCAAAATGTAAAGCTAACATCTGCTCAGTCTGTGCAAATGTGCACAGTCAACAGGTATGCCCCCCAATGCACCAGTGTTCCCATAGACATGCAGTAACATTTATGTTTGCAGGTAATAGCAGCAGAGCACACATTCCCAGGGCTGTCCCAATCAACATGATAACTTGTTGCATGTCCACAATATGCAGGGGTCAATGAGCTCTGTATATGCATGGTTAATACTGTCAGGAAGTAGGCAGCACTTACTCTTGGCTGTTGTGGATTAGTGGCCTAGATACAGTACTGTGGTTGACAGGGTCCATGTCTCAAGACTTGCTGTGCCAACTATTTTGCATGTCAGCTACACCTACGGTAGGAGTTGTACACACTGTCCAGAAGTCAATATCCATTACTGCAGGAAAGCTGGACAATTGAGGGACAGGGTGCCACACATATGGACAGTACATAGCTTGGAGTAACCTACACAGTGCCTAGTAGAACAGCAGGTTCCTGAAAATCAGTGTACTGCCAGGTTATAAATGGCTGCTACCTTACTGTGTCAGTACTGACAACAAGTCACTGGCCACCATCCATACCCCTGGAATGACAGAGTGTTACAGAAGGATCACAAGTATGGCTCTTATATATGTTCTACTTGTCATAACATTGCATTTTCCTGTCAAACTATTTGCAAAACAAGAAACGTTGATATGAAAACATCAATGGCAGATAGTGGAAAAGCAGATGTCATACCCATAAGAAATAGCAAGCTAATATCAAACCAGTCTCCCAGCTATCTATATTTGGCAGAGCAGTATTAACATCCTGTCCCCATGTGTGGGCCTGTGTCTGACTAGGGCCAACATGTAGCCTCAGAATAACATAGCAACACAAACCATCTGAGGACCACAGCAGGTGTAGGGGTGCAATGATGGACAACCTAATAAACAGGTACACTCAAAGGTGTGAAGTCCATAACCCTATGTGTGATGTTATGGCACCTACTCCGCTCACACCAGAAATACAAATACATAACAGCAGCCACTGTGATCAAAGCTTGTGACTGGACTACAGAAGGACAAAGAGACACATATAAGGGGAAGGGGAACCACTGTCCAGACAAATGGAGAATGTGCACACCAGAACAAATTGTGCAGTAACATAGGTTCCCTGCAGTGTATGGAGTCAGTAAGCATCACCCACAACTACACACCCACATAACTGGAGGTCCTCAACAAAACTAAAACCCAAACAAATGGCACCTCAGAGGCAAAAACACATGAGAACTCCACAAACCTCCACACTACAGACCATGCATTACCCACACACCAGTGTCTCACAACCACTAAGGCCTTACCATAAACCCAACATATTACTCATAGGGCACTCCATTGTGAGACACACAAATGTGCCTCTCAACAGGCTGGTTAAGGAGAAAGTCACGCTTACTTGTTTGTCAGGTTCCAGAATCTGCCATATCGCACATGCACTCAAGTCACTCCATAACAGGTACTGTTATGAATCTGTCCCATGGTGGTGTGAATGATGTCAAACGTATCTCCCTGGACTATATGAAGAGAGACATAATTGGGTTTGCTGAATGTGTCCCATGCAGGTATGTCCCTAGGCTTAAGCAGCATTCTACCATCACCCAGAATAATGTCTCAATACAAACAGAAAAATGATTGACATTAACAGCTTACTTTCTGGTGTCATCCCAGGGGGATCCAGTGCCTGGCAGCCTGGGAACATATGATCGATAAACCATGCTGCTTTGCTACAGATGGCCTGCATCTGTCTCACTTGGCCTTCAAGCCTCTGGCAAAGGCCCTTACCTCCCCCATAGTGCATTTTTTAGGGAAAGTCATGGGGTCCATGATACCAACATAAAACCCTCAACAAAATGCAAAATAAAGGTCATGACACTAAATGCTAGGAGTCTAAACATGAAACTGCACTCACTGCAAGCATGCTTAACCCTGAAAGTGCTGACATGTGTGCAGTCACAGACATCTGGGTCAAAGCTGTGGAGAGCAGCCCATCCTTACCGGGTCACTCATCCTATCACACAGTCAGACCCCAAAATGTGGCCAGCAAAGCCAAAGGAAGTGGAGTATAAATATATAGTAAACAGACACACACCTCCAGGCTGGTCAAACAGTCTGATGCTCACGAGGCACTCCAGGTGCAGTTAACCATTGACATGACCCCTGTTCAAATTATACATAGCTACAGGCCCACATATTTGGCTCAGGATGCCCACTCCACCTATCTGGACCTTTACAAATCTATCAAAATCCAACTCTTTACCCTGCTACTGGGTAACTTGAATTTCCCAACCATAGATTGGAAAAATTACTCATGCCAGAATAGAAATGCACACAGATTCCACCATTTTATCAATGCAAATGCCTTGGAACAGCTACTTGATAATGCCACAAGATGTGATACATATCTTGGACTTGGTAGTAACTAACATGACTAACCACTGCAGCACCCCTATGGTATAATCCTCCCTGGCAAGATCCAACAAAAAGAGTGGTCACCTTCAATATCACCATCTCCCCTGATTCCCCTCTAGCTATGGTAAAAAGAAAAATTCTCCAAAGCTAATTACAACCACCTGAGGGATGGTATAAATAACTGCACAGACCCCTCCCCACTGTAGGAACAGCCAGCAATGTCCAAATGTACACCAAAGTACTATACGAGCATATATATATATATATATATATATATATATATATATATATATATATATATATATATATATATATATATATATATATATATATATATATATATATATATATATATAGATGCATGGAATTAGGAATACCTGACAGGACAACATCATCCTCCGCAAGGAAGATAAACCTGTCTGGTGGACATCTATAGCCAATCTTCTGGCTGAAAGATTCAGCAGAAACTTCTCCCTCTGACCTCCCATCAGTAATCAGGGCATCCCATCCCCTTGTCCCCCCCGCTGTATCCTACATGGACCTGGAGTACTCAGGTTTCATCCCTGGGACAGCTCTTGTTTTGGTATCTCTCTCTCTAGTACAGGCCAACACTAAGGACTTTTTAGCTAAAAAAGTTCATGACTGACTGCAAACTGGAGCCATTTGATCTCCTCAAATGATGTGTGAATACTACAAAAAGCCACCTTAGAGAAACATGCTGGCCAGGGAGCCATGAACTAATTATCACATAGGTGGCAGTACACTAAACAGTGAAAGTGTGTATAAGAGGCTTGGGGACAGGTGGTGGGTGGTCTCACCTTTAATAAACCACATCCACAACAGTCAGGAAGGGAAATCCTGTGGCACACCACTCATCACTCAGGGCTTTTCCAGAAAAAAAAAAAAGGATGTGCCCCGCTTGTATGTACCTCTCAAGACATCTCTGCAACAACTGGAGGTTGCAGAAATACCTCACTAAAAAAAACACATGTCTAGAGCAGATGCCCCCTATATTGACTTGACAAAAAAAAAACCTCACTCTTACTCATCGTCATCTACAGAGAGGATCTGATCTCTGCTTAACATACAAGGTGTCAAATTAAAGAAATCTCAATCTCTCAGAGCCACGCCCAGGGGGATCTCTCTGTCATCACAATAAACAAAACATGCTGGAGGGATAGGTTCCTGACCCAGAGACTCCCCAGACTCTAGAATAGACTGCCCATACATGTCAAGCAGAGCACCTCTTTGTCCCTCTTCAAAAGGAACCTTGACCATTGGATGGGAGAAGGAAATTCACCCCGGGGATCATGTCAGTCACCCTGCTAGACATGGGTCCAGGGAAGTAAATAGTGTGGGAAGAAATAGCCAGGGAATTGTTATGACTAGGCTTGTATAGGCCCTAGGACTGATAGCCTAGTACCAACCTATGAACCTATGAACCCAGCCATGAACTTACAGCACCATTAGGCACCCTAGTCAACCAAAGGCTGACTACCGGTTTTGTCCCAGCCGAGAGAAGGACAGCCACTGTTATCCCTTTAAACAAGGTGGAGGGTTCACTGATCCAGGACATTATAGACACAGCAGCCTAACTACCCTGATCTGCAAGGCCATGCAACAGATTATCATGGACCTCAGTAGCAGGGACATTGGCAAACTTCAAATACTCGACCACAGACAGTTTGGTGTTGTCAAGGGGACATATATCTGTTAAATCTGCTGCACTTCTTTGAGACAGCCACCAAAGCCATGGATGAGAGAAAGATGGTGCACACTAGCCAACTTAACTTGGCCAAAGCCTGCTACACTATTCCCCACTTGGCTATAGTAGATAAATTCTGTCAACTAGGCATCAATCCACATGCTACAAGATGGGTAGCAAACTGGCTCACTGATAGACCCCACCTAATCTTAATAGGGTTAGCCAACTCAAGCAGTAGACCCCTAATGAGTGGCATTCCCCAGGGCTTGGTCTTGGGGCCTTGGTTATATGGGATATACTTCACTGAGGTGCAGGCCATAAACAGTGGTCTATGGCTGACCAAGTTTGCAGATGACTGCAAGCTGGGCACAGTCATCAATTCCTCAAGTGATGTAGACGCCTTTCAAGAGGGTCTCACACAAACAAATGACTGGTGCCAGAAACATGGCCTCAAGCTGAATGCCAGAAAATGCATCATCATCCCCTTTGGAGAGAGTGACGTCCCCACATATTATCACATTAACAACAATGTCCTATGTACACAATCAGTAGTGAGGGATTTGGCCACCCAGGTTGATAACAACCTTATTTCTTACCGCCATGTGTCTACCATTGTATGGGAATCTTTCTACATGGCCTACCTCATAAGTAAGGGTATCTCATCTAGGGACAAAGATGTCATAAGATCCATTATACTACCCTTATAAGGGCAATTAGTGAGTACAATGCCCCCTTCATCATGTACCACACAAAGCACATGCAGCAGCTGGAGAGACCACAGAGGTTCCTCACCTGGAGAATCCATGGCCTCAAACACCTACCATACACAGACTGGCTAACAGCACTGTCCCTCAACTCAGTCTCATACAGACTCCTCAGAGTTTACCTCTGTCTGGCATACAAAGCCATCCAGACCCTGCCTTGAATGGGACTGCTACATATCAGGAAGTCAAGCCCCACTCGAGGAACCTGTAGGCGCAGCATCAACTTGGTCCATGATATCAATAGGACTTGTTGGCATGACAGATATGCGCCCACACACTCCCCCATCTATAGAATATACTCCCTGTCCATGTCAAACAGAGTACCTCAACAGCCCTTTTGAAGTGCACCCTGGATAACTAGATGTGAAACAGAAAATACACTCCTAGCATTCCACCTGTGTCCCTGCTAGACAGGTGCTCTGGGTGCTGACATGTCTAAACATGGGCTACACTCTTGTCTTCTAGGGATATAAGAGCCTCAGGGCCAAAAGTCTAGTAACCTCCTATGAACCTATAAAGAAATGTCTGGCAGTGGTCCATCGTGTTACTCTACACTGCTCTGCCACTGACATACCAGGAAATCACAGTGCTATGTAGAATATATCACACATATTATGGAAAACTCAGCTCAGTCCAATGCACTCTGTACCAACAAAAGGATATGACTTTCCAGTTAATAAGGATACCACACAACCAGGAGATCCCCAGCCAGTATATCAGTGAGGTGCTGGACTGTTTACACAGCTTCATCAGCCAATCAGCTGTAGCCATACCTCTCAACTGGCCAGATTTTTGGCTCATAATTTTGGTCTGTTCCTCATAACATTTGTATTTTTCTGGTAAATCACTGGGATTATCTGAGGATTTGTCAGTAAATAATGACATACATTTCATTTTCAGACCTCATATCCTTCAGAAACGTTTATAAGAGCAATATTTAAAATATGTCCCTGTGGGTGGCCCATTATCACCACTTTCTGACACCCTTTGTCTAGATTTCTTGCACTAACAGGTTGAGAGGCATGGCTGTAGCACAAAAAACCCTGGACCAGAGTACAGCTATCTCTGGAGTGGACTCCAACTCTTACTCTAGAAGGTCCTACTTAGAGAATTACAGCCCATGTCTAAACCCACATCGGACTATACAACTGTATTGTGCATATGTCTTTGCATGCAGACAGCTATGAACAGTTTAACTGTCTCTCCCCACCCCCATCACACAGGATTACCCTCAGCTATCTGTAGGTGGCCCATATGTGATATATCTGCATTTGCTGATTGTGATACACATACATATTTATCGGCAACATATACAAATATACCAATCATACACAAGCAAAGACAGGGGGAGAGAGAGAGTTAGAGACAGACAGTGACAGGAAGAGAGACAGAGAGAAAGGGAGATGCAGACATAGACACAGTCATAGAGAGAGAGAGAGAGAGAGAGAGAGAGACCTTGAAAGACATAGAGTGACCTCCTGCTGCAGACAATTGCACACCAGTTGTAACTAGTGACATCTGCCAGTATGAAGGTGAGCTCCATTGTGTAATAGTAGTGAGGTAGGGGTTGTAATCTGACATCACCCGCGTGTGTGTGTGTGTGTGTGTGTGTGTGTGTGTGTGTGTGTGTGTGTGTGTGTGTGTGTGTTTGTAGGTTAAAGTATTTTGAGGCCTTTCCCACCCAAAATACACTCTCCATTGCCCTACTTTACAAGGCCTGATGATGTAATTCACCTTAGAAGCACCTTTGGACACTCTTCAACCCTATAAGCTCTGTGGTGTGTCTGCTAACTGCATAGCAGTATACTACAACTAACTGGATAGGTAGGGGTTCTAATCTCAATGGTGGCAACTGTGTGTGTGTGTGTGTGTGTGTGTGTGTGTGTGTGTGTGTGTGTGTGTGTGTGTGTGTGTGTGTGTGTGTGTTTGTAGGTTAAAATATTTTGAGGCTTTTCCCACCCAAAATACACTTTCCATTGCCCTACTTTATAAGGCCTGCTGATGTCGATCACCTTAGAAGTACCTTTGGACACTCTTTAGCCCTGTAAGCTCCATGGCACATGCAATAATTGGGTAGCATTATACTGCAAATAACTAGATAGGTAGGGGGTTTAATCTCAATACTGGCAACTCAGATACTGAGTGAGTGTGAGTTGCCATTTTGAGGCCTGCCTCCCAACATTGCATTACTTTACAGGGCCTGAGGAGGTTGTATCAACCTGAGTGCCCAGGTCTCTCACCACAAATTGTGTGCTTTGGGGGTTATCATTGATGTGGTAATCAGTAGTTTTTTTTTTTTTTGCCAAATGGTATGGATAATAAATTTTTCTGCATTTAGCTTGAAGCCATGACTTTGGCAGCAGTCATTACTTGCTGTAAGACCCTCTTGCAGTATGTTAACATCATTTGGGGAGTCAATGACAGCACCCAACTTACAGTCATCAGCAAACTTGGTCAGCCAGAGGGTTTTTGTCTTTGCTTGTACCTCTGAAAAATAGATGACAAACAGTAGGGGTCCCAGGACAGATCCCTAGGGAACTCCACTAGTGACAGGTCTGCTATCAGAAGTGAGTGTGCCTATTTTGACTTTGAGGTCCTGTTGGTGAGCCAGTTGGCCACACAGCTGATGAGATAGGAATTTACATCAAGTTGTGTTAACTTTTTGATGATGCCCAAGTGGGGGATTTTGTCAAAGGCCTTGGGCAAGTCAAGGTAAGCTGTATGTACTGACTTTCTCTCATCCAGAGCCTTGGTGACAGTCTCAAAGAAGTTGACCAGGTGCAACAGACAAGATGTGTCCTTCACGATTCCGATCTGGGTGGGCTCAAATGCTTGAAGATTGCCTATGTCCTTCTTTATGAGATCCATAATAATACACTCCATTGCTTTACAGATCAGACTTGTCAAGCTAATGTGATGATAGTTTCCAGGGTCAGTAGTAGCACCACCTTTGTGCAATGGGATGACAATGGCAATTACCCACTCTGCTGGAATGAAGCCAGTACTTAGGCTGTGGTTGAATAGGCTGCTCAATGGTAAAGCCAGTTCTTGATGAAGATGGTGCAGAATACATCCTGGGATACTATCAGGTTCCATGGAAGCTGTGTTGTTTTGCCATGCATAGGGCCTGTAGCACTCAATCTACAGAGATGTGAGGTGCGGGACAAGTATTGGGGGATGTCAAAAGGGCCTTTGGAGGGGACAGGTGGGGGAAATTTGCGCTGAACCTATCTGCTAGCAGCTTGGGTAAGGCAACAGGATTAATGTATGTGATACTGTTAAGGACTGATTCAGAACAAACCTTGCCTTTGCCATGGACGTTCCTGACATAACTGAAGAACACTCTATGAGTTTCACCACATAGGTAAAGGGGCCTTATTCAGACAAAAGGTGGACATTACCTCTGAATAGTCTTCAGTAAGTACAACAATAAATTAGCAGCATAGCCAGTTTGCTATGCAGTTATGCAGACATCTGCAGAAACTGTAATGGCTATGTTAGCACCCACAAAGGTCAGCCATGGCCCTCAACACCTGCTCCATGCAGACAGCCTGTAATCAGTACTGGCCCACTGGTTACAGGTCAGGTTGTCTACAGATGTCTGTGGCATGCCAAGATGGCAATGTTGTGTTCAGCCCTTCAACAGATGCACTGTGTGCATTACCATTACAAGAGGCCTGACTTGTATATGAGATAGCTGAAACACATGCTGGATAGGCAGGTTTGGCTACCATAGGTTACCCTGTGCCAGGAATATACTCCACAAATATGTCAAACACAGTACCATGCATACCCTCAATGACTGCATCAAGGTTGAGTGGATGGGGAAAATACATCTGTCCCTGGGGTTGAGCCTGTGTCCAGCAATGGCAAGGGCAACAGGTACTGACTGATGATCCTGTTGGGGATAAAGTAATGGCTAGGCTTATGGGGGACCCAGGGCCTGTATTGTAGTAACCTCCTCTGTATCTATGAACATGTATTCCTATGGAACACCCAAGTGACATGTATAAAGGCTAGTTGGCTGTGACAAGGGATATGCATTCAAGGTTACACTGTCTGTCCCCTTTGTCCCTCACATACGTTTGCACACATACACACCTAGTTAAACATGTACATAAACAGCCATACCTTGTCGATGAAAAGGTCACTGTATTTCCACTCCACCATACTCAGCTGTGGTAATGTTAGCAGCTCTCCAGGCTGTACACACACAGACACCTGGAACAGAAACAGAATAAGGTATGTGAGACAACAGTCAGTCAGCAGCACTAACAGCAATAATTCATCATGGCAGAGAGGTACATGCACTTCAATGTGTACCCATGACAATTGCCAGCAGACAGCACCTTATACAGTATAACATTACTACACTGTACTATATTCCCCCTGTGCATCAGACCCTTGTTAGAATGTCTCTGCATTGATAGTACAGATAACAGGGATGTGGCACAGATATCATTACATGCACAGGGTGTGGTGTGGAGTTGCCAAAGGTCTAGGCTAGGCCATAGAGTTGACATTGTGTGTGTGTGTGTGTGTGTGTGTGTGTGTGTGTGTGTGTGTGTGTGTGTGTGTGTGTGTGTGTGTGTGTGTCTGGTGGGGTGGTGTTAATCTGGGCCATGAAGAAGAGCTGTGTGTGTCTGGTGGTGACATGCATGTGATAGTGATGTGTGAGTGTGTGAATGCACACAGTCAACCCATGTGCTAGTCCTACATGGGGGTATGTTGGACAGCCATGGACCGTACATGGCATGATCTACAGTTCACCGTCTCTGGCCATGGACATGGGAATTGTTTCTGCCAGGAGTGTCACTGGAATCACCAGGCCCAAGGCCAGATGTGGTACTACTCCCTGAAGGTGACTGGTGTCTGTTAAATCCGTGTCCCTCATGGGACCGGCCAAGACCATGTGCCCATGACCTGGTACATTGTGGTGTGAACAGCACCCTCTCTTCAGTAATCCTGGTGGTACTGCCACTACGGGAGTGTGAATGGGCATGGCCATGTGGCCTTTCATCTGATGTTGTTGCTTACCTATGTCCACATGTCTGATGCCCTACTCCCACCACATGCTCAAGCACAGACATTGCACGGTTGAGCGCTGACAATGTCTCACCCCACCATCTACCCACAACATCAGCAAAATAATGGACAGCATCACCAATGCCATGGAGGTTGTCATGCATGGCAGGAAGTGTTGCATCCATGACCCTGAGCATCTGTCTGGTGTATAGTTCAGAACATGCCTGTGCCTCCATAACTGACTGAAACATGCATTGGGGGACACCTGCTGTAACACCTCTGACAGGAGCTGGATAGGCAGCAGTTCTACTTCAAGCACCCCTGTCAATCCGCCTGTGTGGGACCTGGCCAGCTCTTTGTCTATGACCACTGTTGACAGTCACAGATGCCATAGTTACCACACTAGCCTGTCCGATGCTACCACCCCCTGACTGTCTGGGGACTGGGTATGTGTGGGCATACAGACTATGTGTGGGGACATTGTAGCTGGAAGTGAGATGTCAACTAATGGTACAGATTCAGCCCCCAACAACCCCACCTGTGCTTCACTATGACCACCATCATCATCAGACTCCAATGAGACATTGACATCAGGTTGTGAGGGGGAGAGACACCAACCCCCATATTCACCAGTGAGGGGAAGACTACAAATACAAATTATGACCTGCACTATAATGTTTTCTGATCTACACACACACTCACACACACAGACACACACACACACACACACACACACACACACACACACACACACACACAAACACACACACACACACACACACATACAGGTGAGGTGGCACAAAGGCATTATGCAGACCACAGTTTCTGAATGATGACATGCACGACACAATCAGACCACAAAAGATACACTGTGCACAGGCCCTCAACAACATGCAGTGCAGGTATGTCCAGTTAATATTGTTACTACTATACACCTGTGAGATACCGTAATGTATGTAATGCACCTTCACCTAACACACAGTGCATCCATGTACACAATACTAATGTACCCCTGTATAGCACAGTGGCTACACCTATACAAACGTATGTGCCAATATGCTGCAGCACCTGCAAATAGGCTCCTGTGATGGCCAATGTGATGTACCACAGTTAACCCCACCACAAGTGCAATATGGCTAAGCATAACAGTTGTATACATGGAAAAGTGGCTGCTTTAACATGCCTAGGGTTTTGGTGAGATACAATAAGACAGTTCTACACTCACTGGCTTCAGATAGCTGTCCCCTAGCCACACCAGACGGAATTATGTAGTTGTTGAGGAGAGATATTGTTAGCATACACATGTGGCATTGGTACAGGATAATATGTGCATTTCTAAACATGTACACTACAAGCTGTGATACTACCCAATTTGCTGAAATTTACAATAGCTGTGCACTTGTGTGCATTACAAAACCCCACCCACAAATGCAGTTTGTCCTGACATAAACGTCCAGATATGCAAAAGCTGCTGCTATGAATGCTACAGTATTGAAATGATGTCCACTGGGGCCTTACCTGGATGCTTCTTGGCTGTTGACTCTGTACCACCCACCTCCATGACATAAGTTGATATAGTTTCCTGGGATGTGGTGGATGCACCAAGGTTGGTGAAGTACTCCTCCATGGCTGTCAGTGGTGCTTGCATAGCAGGACCTCCACCTGTGCCAGCATGGTCCCTGGCCACAGCTGCAGCCCTTTTCCATGCATTGTGGATGAAGTTGGTGGCACAGTGTCGGACCTGTTCATAGGTACAGTCGCGTTGTGCCAGATTGTTCACATTCACTACCATTTCTGCCCACAGGGCTGTGCATTCCTGCAGGTTTTGCCAGCTCCTCCCCACAGTACCCTGTGATGGACTTGGAGTGCATCAATGATAGCCTCAGTCTCAGCTTCAGAGAATGCTGGTTGGCATCTGTGTTACATCCCACCTGAAAGACATAAACAGGAAAACACATCACAAGACCACATACATTGATCACTGTTATGTACAGATCCTGCACATACACTTTTTCTAGCTGTACCTATCACTAACACCCACATAATACCCCTGCCATTTATCAGCACAGTATGTGTGTGGATGTTGTCACCATACTAGCATTAAAGCATGCGTTGCCCTCCTGATCTTGATGTTTCATGTTCCCCCAATGAGGACCATTACTGTGCATAATCCTCCATTCATCATTCACATCAGACAGCACATGCAGCAGCTGGGGACATCACAGAGGTTCCCTACCAGGGAATACCAGGCCATCAAACAACTACCATACAAATCAGGCAGGTTAGCTACCTACACCTTTTCAGGTGTAACCTGATCAACTGGATGGTTAACAGCACATACACCCTTGGGATACCACCTTTGTCCCTGCTGGAAGGGGACATCAGCTGCTGCCTTGCATACACATGGGCTAACGTGTGACCTAGGTATATGGGTGCTCAGGGACTATAGCCTAGTAACCTCGTATTGTACCAGGAATGCCATAAATGTCCTAACTACTGTGACAGACTGTGTTGTTATGTGTCCACACACATCACTACCATTGACTGCTAGGTGTCCCCTGTGGGCAGTGTTGCAGTACCATGTCATCCAACCTACATCCCACAAATAGATGAGTGCTCCTACAGGTGCATGTGGACATCCCTGGAAAATCTGGACTACACAATAACTGAGAACAGTGCATATACGCTATAGGGTGACCTCCTCATAGGTGTCTGACATCTGCAGTACCCAGATGTTTATGGAATGTGTACATGTGCCTGATAAATGTAGTCCCCCCTACCAGACAAATGTGTATTTCTGGACACCTGTTGGACAATACATGATGGTTGTCCACAGAGTTTGTGGAATTTGTCTGTGACATGCCAGACCCTTGGGGACACAGTAATGGTACATGAATATCTGTTACTGTATCTATTCCCTTACATTTTATGCTCAGTATGTATGCAATGCTGCTGAACCAGTGCCAGCATCCACCCACTACTAGTACCTATAATATGCTGTCCTGATGCAGGGGCTCACCAGTTATGCTAGCCATAGATGTCAGGTAATCAGATACTAGTGTGGGGTACATATTCACCTAGCCCGAGAGTGTCAGGAATGGTCAGGGAGACCTGGAAATCTGTGCAGTAATCCTGTATGACATTAGAAGACTGTGAGGGGCTCAATGATGGTAACAGCTGTATCTACAAGTATGTACTGTCAGTGTGATGACCCTGCACTGGCCCAGTCATCAGGGAGCCTCAATCCTCACCTCTGAGAGGATGACAAGTGCATGTATAGTAAAGTACAATCACCCTTCAGAGCACACAGAGATCACAGTCAGTCTGGGCCTGGTTTCTCCCTCCCTCTCTCTCTCCAGGTCTCCAATAGCACTCTACACTGGAACTGCTATATGGTTAACATCTAAGCAGAGTGGTCAAGCCAAAACATCTGTCACCCTCTCTGTCCAACCAGTACTTCGGGTTCCTGCCCAAGTAGCTGACACACACACTTTGAGATTTGATTTATGAATCACACACACACACACACACACACACACACACACACACACACACACACACACACACACACACACACACACACACACACACAATCTCCTGGGAAGGGCTGGCACAGGTTTACTAGCTATGGGCCCTTCTGGCCAGACTTTAAGGTAGTTCTGACTGCTACAATCCAGCTCTTTACCACTACTATAAGGCCCTCACCAAAGGGTGATGAATCCTACTGTGTGATGTGCCTATTAGCAAAATGTTAAGTGTGACCAAGACCAAGGCTATTGGAGTGGGCTACACAGTGTCACCAAATACCTATGCAAGTGGTCGAAGAGCTTACTTAGTGCTATACAGACAAGACACAATGACAAGGTTTAATGATATTTAATAATAACTAATAAAGGTACAAGACCATACTCAAGCAATACAGTAACTACACGGTTCAGACTCACAGGGAATAATTTAAGACAACATTGCAGGACAGTCTGAGATAAATGCAGCAAACATGTAAAGTAATAGGTTCATAGGTTCATGGGATGATACTAGGCTATTGGCCCCTAGGCCCTTATAAGCCTAACCAAGATTTGCACCCATGTTCCTTCAAAGTCAGCACCTGTTTCCCCTGTCCAGCTGGGACACAGACAGGATCCCAGCGGTGTATTTTCTGTTTCCCATGCAGTCATCCAGGTTGCTCTTAAAGAGGGCTAAAGAGGTACTCTGCTAGACATGGAGATGTAGTGTATTCCACAGATGGTGGGGTCTTTGGGACACCAATCTATCCCGCCAACAAGTACTATTCATGTCTCAGACCAGAATAAGGCCTTGCGTGTGGGTTGCGCAAGTGAAGTTTGTCTTACGGATATGAATCAACTCCATCAAGCCCCGGTTGGAAATGGCCTAGTATGCCAGACACAGGTCACCTATGATCAGTCTGTATGACACTGAGTAGAGGGACAGGACTTTTAGCCTATCTGTATAGGATAGGTGTTTGAGACCCTGAATATTCCTGGTCAGGAACCTCTGTGGTTTCTCCAACTGCTGCATGTGCTTGACAAGGTACATACCTAAGGGGGCATTGTACTTGATAATGGGTCTGATAAGGGAGGGGTACAGGGATGTTATCACCTACTTGTTCCTGGATGACATACCATTATTTATGAGGTGGGTCATGTAGAAAGCCTTCCCTACAAGGGAGGCGATGTGGTGGTCAAATGTCAGGTTGCTATCAACCTGGGTGTCCAAGTCCTTCACTGATTGCATGCCTAGTACATTGTTACTAATGTCATAATTACTGGGGATGACATTTTCCCCAGTGGGGACAATGATGCATTTCTTGGCATTCAGTTTGAGGCCATGCTTCTGGCACCAGTCATTAGTCTGGGTAAGGGCCTCTTGGAGGATGTTCTCATCACGAGGGGAATGTAAGACAATGCTCAGCTTGCAGTCATCTGCAAACTTGGTCAGCCACAGACCACTGGTTTTGGCTTGCACCTTAGGAAAGTATATGCAAAACGGTAGAGGCCCCAAGATCAATCCTTGGGGTACACCTCTTGTTACAGGTCTACTACTAGAGATGGCTTCCCCTACTTTGACTGAGTGGGTTCTATCAGTGAGCAAGTTAGCTATCCATCTGGTACTATACGAGTTGATGCCTAGCTGGGAAGGTGTATGTATTATGGCTGAGTGGGGAATAGTGTCAAAGGCTTTGTCTAGGTCAAGGTAGGCAGTGTTCACTGTCTTCCCTTTGTCCATGGCTTTGGTGACTGCTTCGAAGAAATCAAGCAAGTTTAACAGACCTGATCTCCCTTTAACAATACCAAACTGTGTGGGGTTAAGCATTTGGAGGTTGCCAATGTCCCTGCTTATAAGGTCTATCCATGATAATGCATTCAATGACCTTGCAGATCAGGCTAGTTAGGCTGATGGCCTATAATTGCCTGTGTCAGTGGACGCTTCACCCATGTGTAGCAGAATGACAGTGGCTGTCCTCCATTTAGCTTTGCTGAAGCTGGTCCTCAGGCTTTGGTTAAATAGGGTGTCTAATGGAGCTGAGAGCTCATAGTTCATGTAGGATACAGCCAGGGATGTTATTGGGTCCCATGGAGACTTTTATTTTTTGCCTTTGAGAGGGCATTAAGGACCTGCTCCATGATTATGAGGGGGGGGCAGGTGCTGGGGATGTCCTGGTTTACTGATGGGTGGGATAGGTGGTGAGGTTTTCACTGAACCTGTCTGCCAGCAGACTGGCTATATGTGTGGCATTTGAGTATGTGGTGTTATTGACCACCAGTTCACAGGTGATTTGGGTGTTGCCTTTGAGATTGCAGTCATATGTGAAGAAGGCCTTGTGATTGTCCTTGGAGGATGTCGCCAATTTGGACTTGAAGTTCGCCCTTGGGGATTACACCAGTGACATTATTTGTTTGTTCAGACAAAGGAGAGACTTGCCAACTTGCCACCTGCACCTTCTTGGCCCTGCACAGCAATTTCTACCTTCTGTTATAGAGTTTATTCATTGCTGCTGTCCACCAGACAGGTCTACTCTTCCTTGAGGGAATTGCTGACAACTACGTAGGTGCTCATATAGGTACTTGGTGTAGGCTTGGACATTACTGCTAGTTCCAACTGAAGGGATGGATGCTGTGAAGCTGCTTGTACCTGCTCTAAAGAGATTGTAGTCGTCTTTGGAAAAGTGTTTTCATTTGACCCTGACAAGTGGGGATTCATGGGAGATGGTGACTTCAAAAGTGATTGCTTTATGGTCGGATCTTACCAAGGGGATGACACTGTAGGAGTGCTACAGTGCCTACTCATGTTGGTTAGGACCAGGTACAGGATATTTCCACCTGTTGTAGTGGTGTTGACCAGCTGATCCAGTGCATTGGCATTGACAAAGTCAAAGAATCTCTAGATTTCCAGGTTTGGGTAGAATAGTTCTTGCACTCTATGGTTGGGTAGTTAGTCACCCAGGATCAGGGTAGAGAGTTGAATCTTGATGGATTTCAGTAAGTCCAGATAGGTGGAGTGAGTGTCCTGAGCCATGGTTGGAGGGTCTGTAGCTAGTTATGATTTGAATAGGTGTTTTGTCAACAGTTAACTGCACTTGGAGTGTCTCCTGTGTATCATACCACCTGACCAGCCTGCAGGTGTGTATGTCTATAAGAAATATTGACACTTTGCCTCCTTTGGCTTTGTAGCCCTCCATTTGGGGTCTGAAAGTATGGTAGGATGAGTAAGCTGGCAAGGTTAGGGTGCTCTCCACAGCTTTAAACCAGGTTTCAGTGACTGCACTAATGTCAGCATCCTCCAGGGCAAGGAATGCTTGCAATGACTGCAGTTTCAAGCTAAGACTCCTAGCATTTAGCAGCATGACCCTTAAATGTCATTTATAAGACGTTTTCATGCTGTTAATGTTGTGCTCATGACTTTACCTAAAAAAGGCACTATGGGGGAGGCAAGAGACTTTGTTAGAAGCCTAAAGCCCAGGGGAGACAGACGAAGGCCATCTCTGGCAAAGCATTGTGGTCTGTCAATCATGCACTGGCTTGTGATTGAAACAGCAAGAATTCTAGGATCTTAATGTGACTGCATCTCTCGCATATTGTGTTCCTAGGTGGTAGTAGTAGAGTGTTGTCTGTGTACATAAGGCAGTTGCTACCCTGTTGCAGGATGCCCATATCAACCAGAGTAGCAGGGGAAAACATATGAAATTGTCCATCCATGGTTATCAGAATATGTGGAAGAGAGGTCAGGGATAGTAGAGTGGGTGCTATCTGAGGATAGTATATATAATTGTGAGTATGGCTGGATAAAATCAATACAGTAGCTGCAGGTGAAGCCCTCACCCACACATGAGTTCTGGTAAGGCAAAAAAATGCAACTGAGATACCTAGCAAAGGGTTAAGAGAGCACATAAGCACAAACCCACACACATGCTGGGTTTAAATACCACAAACACGAAGGTAAAATAGGAACACTGGGACTGACCAATCAACCCTTGTCCCTGAGCTCTTAGCTCAACACCCTCTGCCACACCAGTTCCACACAGTTCACTTACTCCCTGGAAGTGCAGGCAGGCCCTGGCCAGCACAAGATGGCGTAGCAGGAAACACAGGAATCACAGATACAGATGTGAATACAGCAAAACCTGCAACCAGACTATGCTAAAGATATTAAAACTCTGTTTAGGTCAATGTAACACAGGTGAACAGATACACACTTACATATAATTGTAGCCAACAAGAGCAAACAGATTTAAACAGATTAACCAATTCACCAATAATAACACTCAAAACTGAGCCCTGTTCCAGCAGCCTACATTCACACAGGTTCTAACTTCACACTCCTGCCACTAGGGTGCAGGGGAAGACTCACCAAAAAAATGACCTGGATTAGTGCTCAAGTTATACAAACAAAGCTAGACTCAGCAGGTCAGGATGTAGTCTATGCTATAGCAAACAAGGCATACCAGTGTCAGAAATAAACAGTTCAAATAAGCACGAAGCTGACCAGTGAAAAATTCTTTTTTTATTAAAATACACGATAATTCTCTAGCGCCTCAGCTGTATAAAGCCTTTAACAGAGTACACACACACTAAAACCAGAGCTTATATAATTTTTAAACTAAATGAATTATTTCATTAACAAGACAATTAATCAATTACAAATTACTTGATCACATTACACCAAACACTTCCAGGTGCATTTTTGATTTAAACCTCTAGGGCTCATAGTGTCAAACTTGAGAATCAACATTGTCTCTTTTTTTCTTAATACAGTTTTATATGTTGATCTATCATTAATTCATTGGTTTCTACTTTTTCTAAAATAGTTGCTTGTAACCCCTCTGGATTGCTATTGTGGAACTATTTAAAATGAACTGCCACTGGGCTAGTTAGTTTACTTTTCCTAAGATCTCTCATATGTTCTTTAAGCCATACCTCTTAACCTGGAATCATCAAAAATCTAGACAAGGCCCATGAAAAATAGGTACAAATCTGTACGCTGATTAACATAATATTTGCATACATAGTTACATAGCCCCACCCACTTCAGTGGAATTGTGGGATAACTTTCAAATACAAACTGAAAAACAGACAACCAAAATATGGCACTAGAGTCCCCCTGCAGCCATTCCAATGTCCCATCACCTGGCTATTTCACCCCACCATAAACACTAATGTGTGCATACTGCTTTACTTCTACAATGATTATTTGGATTTTATTTTTACTTTTAATAGCACAATGCATAAACACGAATAGGTATCTGCTAAACAAAGGAATACTGTCTCACAATGAAAAAGTCTGAAATTCAAATGCCTATCATTATTTAGTGAATTCAATCATTCAGTGCTTTGCAACAAAAATCCTTAACACCACAGATTTAATGAGGAACAGAACAAAAATATGAGGAATAAATTCACAAGTGGTGGTGGCTAGGGACTTTAAGCTCTTTTTACCTTGTACCCAAGGTACAGGATTTGAGCCTTTCTAGCCACCACCTCCATTCAATAGGGGCATTTACACACACGCACATTAAGCAAGTATACAAAGGCTCCATTTGCTATGAACAGTATGGAATAACAGATATTTTTTTCCTTTCAACAAAAATATTTTAAAGAACAAGAAACTAAGAATATAATAGGCAATTTTACACTATAATAAACATTTTAAACAGAAGGCAATGATAAAAACTAAGGAGTTATTCCAGACTGCAACCTTTTTAAACAAATACACTGCACCATTATGTTGATTAATTACCAGGCATATGACATGGAAGTCAATGCTAGATGAATACATTGCTGTTCTACATTTATTGTTAGTCACTGCAATGCAGATAGATAAAATTAGATCTTGAAAAAACAGAATTCAACCGCTTCAGAATGTCATCACTGAGAAATTAAGTTAAAATATGCAAAGCTACAGAGATAAAGCTAGCTAGTCTTACGGGTACGAGGGTTGTCAGCCCGTCTTTACAAATAAAAATGAAAACAGTCTGTTGATGTAATTGATTATCAAGGGCATGTACTTCAAACCCTGGACGTTTTATTCCAAAAAAGTCATGCAGTTTGCAGTGACAACTGCGTGTCCTTAAATCAGACTGAGTGGGAACGGGAAAACATATATGCTTCTATATCATTCTTCAAAAACTACATTGCAGCGTATCGTACACAGAGTTAAGATTAGGAAATATCCATTGCATGAGAGCTCTTAGCTGGAACTTGGTAGAAGACAGCATTGGACAGATGAAAGCTGGAACTGGGCATGTGACTTTTTTTTTTTATATATCAAAGCCAAACCTGGTGAGAAATACTGACAGCGTTCACTTAGAAAGTTCGTACAGTAAGGGATTTGTATTCTAACGCATTTTCTGAATAACTGTGTATCCTTAAAGTCTAGAATTCCATAATGACGTTAACCCACACTTTTTTCAGAAGAATCCCAGATTTTAAAGGTAGAAAAAGACTCATTGCACACGTGATGACGTCAGCGCCAAAAGCGCGAAAATTAAAACGTTTAAAAAATAGACAAAAAAAAAAATCAGAAATAAAGGGGTGCCACTCGGGAATCGTGGCACCCCATTATTGGGACCCCAAAACTCGGTAAAAACCGAGTAATTTGAGACGGTTGGGAGGTCTGCTTTAAGCCTACATGAAAATTGCCTTTTGTTTTCCCCCCACATAAAATTTTTTACAGGGACATTTTAAACCATAATTAATTTTCTCTGTGTTGCAACTGTATGTGCCTCTTGCTTGGAACTTTTTCCACTAATATATGTGAATTCTTTTACTATAAACTCACATATACTACATTTTCCACATGAAGATGTACCTAACATTTCTGGGGACAAAACTAGTTCTCTAGGAGGCATTCTAAACGTCCCATGTACTAAAAATTCTTTATTGCTTCTGCCTCTTCTAAAGGAGAAGGTAATGTATCAACATTTGGATAGTAAAAGACCAAGTAAAGTATTCTTGGACAAAATTAAAAGGGGAAGTTGATTTTTTACAAAGTAAGAACATTCTGTTGACTTAGTTAGGATTGCTTAAATGCACCCATGCAGACTTCAGTGAAACGCTGATAAGAGAAGTTCGTTCAGTGAAGTTTTTTATATAAGAATGAACATGTTTTGTCAGGGCATGTTTGGTCTTTGCAGTTTATTATAAACAAATCAAGTTTCTTAGGTATGTGTTATTTTGTACAGGTACGAGACTCATGCCATGCAGTATTTATATAGCTTTAAGCGAATGTACAGAGTTTTTATTTCACATTTTTATGAAATTATAAGTTCTGATAGTTATGATGTGATGAATGAACTCAGCCTTTCAATGATTGTCAACTAGAAAAAGAAAACAACTGTTGTGTTTTTAAGTTACACACTTTCCATGTTATAAACATTTTATGCTTGCTATAACATGCTGGGATTTGCTGCAACCTGATGCTTTTGTGTTGCGGCGTGTGTGTGGAATACAGGGGCAAAATACTTGTTCAAAGAGAAGAAAAGGAGAACTGATTAATCACAGCTGCTACAATGATTAATTATACCTTGATTGGTTTTGGGCTGCTATTGGTTTTAGTTAGTTTAAAAGTGAAGCACTTTATGACACTGAATGAGATCTGATGAAGCGTGCATCCTTCAGCACGTGAAAGCGCTTATCTTTTTTACTTTTTATTTTTCTATGTCCATTGAATAAATTGGATTTTATCTTCTCGTGGTGTGTCCTGAGGTTTTTCTACGATATTTCTAACTTAAAGAGCAATGCTGTCTCTCAGCTCCTCCCAGTAATTAACTGATGCTATTGACAGGTTGCAAAGGAATTCTTTGGTAACTATTTTTAACTGACCTAAGCCAAGAACTCTTAAAACATTAGCAAAACAGAAAACTTAAAACCAAACAAATGTAATAGAAGAATGAGACACAAAACAGAAATGAAGAAAGCTTAAATAAAGAGCTTCAAATCAACATTAACTGAAGAGATGAGAAGAGATCTGCCTTTAAACTCAGAGCAATGCAGACCACACAAACATCAGACAGATATACTACAGTCCCATCTATATGTAAACAATTTTACATTTGCCTAGTTTCTTAATATTAGCAAGGCAAATGCCGATGAGTGGATGTTGTTAGATACAAAGAGACACACAACATGCCAAGGTCTTTCTGTGATACAGGTCTGAAAGTAATAATCCACATTAATGCTGTGATAGCTCAGATTACATCAGTGTTTGTCACCCTCTTTCATTTCACAGGCTAACAGCAACTAACATACTTCTCTGCATCAGACATACTTATCTGTCTGATGTTTGTGTAGAACTGGAAGTCATAACACAGTTAAACACTTTTACATTTTCAACCTAGTAATTATTTATGTTTCTAGACAATTCAAAAACCTGCAGCTGTAGACATTTATGTCTGTTTGCTGCACTGATACTGAGATAACACATTTGTAAAACAAGTTCAGCTTATTTACTTGTTTTTTCTACTTATGTGTGTATGTTTGAGGTTTCCAGCTTCTACTATTAATACATACATTTGCACAGGTAATAATTGATATACATGTCTGTTCTTTGGCAGTACGACGCACTGTTTACACTCTTGAAGCTCAGTCATACTTCTCAACCTCTTAGCGTAAGACATCTGGACAGAGGAACAAATAAAGGGGGGGAGGCCCACAAATAGTGACACTTTATAAATATTGTTCTTACGTACTTAGTTGATAGAATACCAGGTTTTGCATTCTCAGGAATACTCGGAAGGATATGACATCTGACATTCAAATGTGTGCTATTATTTTATAACTTCAGTCTTTAATGCTTTGCAAGTGATTTGTCAAGCAAAACACAAATGTATGTGAAAATGACTACAAATATGAGGCAAACATGTGGTCAGTCTGCAAAACTCTAGACAGTTGAGTGGTATGAGCTCAGTACATAACATACAGTTCAGCACACACTTCTGCATCAGTTGTTTAATATCCACATAACATATATAGGTCTCTGACATTTGTAAGACAAGCATATGTAGTATAGTAATATTCACAAATGACATATGAATATTTACAACATCCCAGCTAGCTAGGCTGGCAATGTCACAGTCTGTATTGTACAACAGACAATCCAGTAGTACTCAAATGTGAGCTGACCATTGCTGGGGTGACTCAGAGGCCAGAGCTGAGACCTATGTCACTGCAGACAGAGCCATCAGGGATGGCCATAGTTGCAGGACAGCACACAAACTGCAACATGTCAGTCCAGGAAGTCTTGTTGAGACCTATTGTTTAAATTTCTATTTCCCATGACTGTATCCCCCCCATCTGCATTCCATTACATGCTTAATTGTATGACATACCTGTTACACTGCTGTACTCCTTTGTCAGAGAACTCTACAAGTATTGTTATCAAGATTTGCAGTCTGTCTTCTAGAAAAAAGTGTCAGACCTGTTTAGCATAGGCAGCAGCCTGCCTTTTGTAGGTAATGCTCATGAGCAGGTGATGGCCTGTGCACCAATATGTGTCTCCCACTTGCTAATTGCATCCAGAACAGCTATGTTGCCTTTCCATTAGCCAATGGTATGGCAACACAGTGGTATAATTAAGTCCTTCATGTAGGACTTGCCCCTTTTCCTGGCCTGTGAGGAGGATATTATCAAGGTGTGGGAGCTACAGCATCACAGAGGGTAGGTAGAAATACTGTCCACTGTTTGGATTGAGGTGTTATGTCCACAGCTTTACATTCTGTGTCTGCATACCTGTCAACCTCTTACCACAAGAAATCTGGACAAAATCCAACAAAATAAGGGGACAAAGGGCCAGAAATTTAGACAGATTTTAATTATTGCAGTTATAAATGTAGAAAATTGCGAGAGTAACAAGGTTTGTTTTAACATACATTTTCTGAAGGATTTGAAGTCTGAAACTGAAATCTGTAGGATTATTTAGTGACTTAATTCCTCATATTATCCCAGTGACTTGCCAAAAAAATATACAATTTTATGAGGAGCACGCCAAAACTATGAAGCAAAACTGTGGGCATTCTGTGGAAATCTGAACAGTTGAGAGGAATGTATGTCTGGCCATTGTTATCAGACTTTCAGATTCTGTAGCAATATATATGTAAATGTGTGTTGGGCTGAGTAAGGATACAGGCAGATGTCAATGTCATAGCTCATTTTCTATCTGACTGCGCATGCTGCTGCAGTCAATGTTGGTCTATCAGCCGTGTATGTTTGTAGGGGCAGACTGAGACATGTCCCTTAAAACTTCAACATTCCAAGTACACTATGTTTTGGGCCAGTATATATAGGAGGAGTGTGTGACTGGGGATCAGTATATGTTTGTAAAAGCAGTCATTATACTCCAGATATCAGTTGGCTTACTGGTATCTTGCTCTGACTGTAGTGCAAATGGTTTTGGGTTCAACATTTCTCACCATACCTGTCAACTGTACAGATTTGTGCAGAATGTCCAGGTTTTTGTCACTTATTTTTATTATGTTTCTCATAAAATTGCAGTTTTCTGGCTAATCATTGAGGTTTGAAGTCTGAAAATAAGGAAGAAAAAAGGTTTCTGACTTCATATCCTTCAGAAAAGTCATGCTAATGCAAATTTTGTTGTTCTATTAACTTTCTAAGTTTGTAAGAGCAATATTTAAAAAGTGCCCCTATGTTTGGGCCTTTGTCCCGCCTTATTTGTGGCTTTCTCCAGATATCTTGCTGTAAGAACTTGAGAGGTATGTTTGCACTGATGTCTTTTTCCCAGCAGTTACATCCCTGTAGTGCATGATATATTTGCAAATGCATCAGCAGTTGCCCAGAGCTGATTTGGTGTAGTGGTGTGGTGCTTTGACTGTAGTTGGGAAGGTCCTGGGTCCAATGCTTGGCAGCTTTGTCTTTTTTCCCTACAGTAACATGACTGCACTGCATGATATATATACAAAAGCAGTATTAATATCTCAGGCTGATATGGTGTAGTGGTATGCTGCTGTGACTGCAGTGCACAGGGTCCTGGATTTGAGACCTGTCCATATTGGCTTTTTTCCCTAATGTTAAATGACTGTAATGTATGATATATTTACAAAAGCATTAGTAATTCTCATAGCTGAAATGGTGTAGTGGTATGTTGCTGTGACTGTAATGTGCAGGGTCCTGGGTTTGAGATCTGACAGGGCTGATTATTTTGTTGCTGGACAGAACTATGGCTGATTGAGATAGAGTGATTAAAGCAGTTTTAAGTGAGTTTGCATGGGTTTGCGCAATGCGCTGTGATGCCAAGAGATGCTTAGTTTCCCTTAGCTTCGCTTAGTGCCACTTATTCCCACTTAAACCCACACTATTTCCAAAAAAGAAAAGAAAAAAGGGGTGATAGGAAAGTGGTGAAATGGGGGCAAGCAGGGGGAAAACATTATGAAAGGCAGCTAGGGATGTGCAGGATGGGTGTAGGAAAGGATCATAGTGCTCCATTTCTTCTGCAGCAACAGCTGTGAATAATTTGGACAATTTGCAAATTACAGGCTCATACCCCAGAGGGAGGGGAGTGGGCGACATACATCAGTTGAGTAATTCAAGGGTAACTTGACTGACGTCAGTGTACATGGGGGTAAAATGAAGAGCTATGTATGGAACGTGATTTTTTTTTTGGGGGGGGTCAGATGCCTCCCCTTTTATTAAGGTGAGAATGGGATGTTGGGGAAAGGTTATAGGTACATTTGGGGAGGAAAGTTGTGTAGGAGAGGTTGCTTTTGTAGACAGACAAGACAGCAGACAGGGAAGGTGTATGACACATGAGCTGGGTAAACACTTTGGACAGGGATGGTGGTTGGGAATCAGAGGCCCATGTGTACCCAGATGGAAACAGTGGGACTGAGGTCCCCAACCATGGGCAGTCACCACTGCCCCTTCACAGCCCTGGCAGTGGCTGTGCTATGGGCTGGACAACAGGGGCAGGCTGCCCCTTGAGGTGTGCCAGTCTGCCCTTGATCTGGGTCAGCTGTACATCCAACACTGTCTGGATGACCCTGCACACCATCCGTAGGAACTGTTTGTTGGTGACTGGATCCTCCCCTCACCTGGTCCCAGGGTGGGAACGGGCCCCATCCACTGAGGCAGTTCCACCTGAGGGTGGTGCAGGACCAGCAGAGTAGGCAATTCCATGTTGGGTCCCAGATGTGCTGGGGCATGGTGCCACAGTCAGATGAGGTGGGACAGGCAGATCCACTGGGATCTGCCTTCCCAAATGTGCTATGGTGCTGAGGTTTTTCTAAATGTATTGGTTAGTCATGACACAACACATTTCAGAATCAGATATAACAGCATGCATAGGTGTTCCAATTAACCCAGAACAATAGAATTTAAACAACTGCATAGCAAACAGAACACATGCATACATGGAATAACAGTCAGTATTGTAACAGCATGCCATTTACATTTATGGCAACAGGCCACCAACAATGGTATTCGAACAAGGTATGTTAGTATGCAACCAATTAAACAATTATACAATATTAGAACACAAGTCCCAACATTAGGTTCTGAGAACAGCATACCTCTATTATATGAATAATAATTATTGATGCAGATAAGGGGTGAGGGGAGTCCATTACCAACTGTATAGGCTTATATTTTTCACAACAATACTGCTCGACACTCTGAAGGTCTACCCTCACTTTACATCTGCCGGTGGCATAGCTTCTGTACCACATACATACCTGTTAAACTGTCAACCTGGAATGGTATGGGGCAAACTGTGACACCAGGTACTTGAGTAGAGGGGACTCGTACATGTCAGAGTTACATATATGACTAAGAAGGTGTACCCTGCACTGATGTTTTCTGAGTGTGCTAATGGCATACATGTACTGAATTTATATGTGTGCACAACGTTATTGGCAATGGTGCTCACTAGCCGTGACAGCGTGACATCCGAGAGACATGTCTCGGAAAGAGTGCATGGTCTATATACCTATCCTGCTGTACTTTGCAGGCATGAGGTTGGACATTAGAACATTTGTACACAGCTTATTATATTACCCTCCATACAGCTAATGCAAACACTTCTTTACCTGTGAGCCCTGTGGAGAAAATATCTGTTAAGACTACCTGACTGTTTCTACAAATACTCAGGATTACTTGTGTGTAACTAGAAATACATCTTCATACCAGTCCCAGGATTCAAGCTGTGGTTTGTGTGTGTAAAACTTAATAACATATATATATTTCTTATCGCACTGAGCTACCAGGGAACTTCTCTTTGAGGCCTGAATGATTTGTGTCTAAAAGTCACTTGGTTACACAGTCTGACCTTGTAATATAAGTGGAGTGTCACAGAACACTGTAGCGACAGTTGAACATACATTCCCAAGATTCACGCATGATAGATAGTTAGTGGACTGTGTACTGATACTGATACTGAATGCAGGTGTACACATTTAACCCCTAGTGGATGTGAATAGGTGTGATCTGTACAGACCATGGAAGGGTGCTGGGTTGCATATCCGAACCATATACATTTGCACATCATACATTTGCAGACTCCGCCTACTGCAGTCTCATACTTGCCTGCATCAGTATACCTACATTCAGGAATACATGTAGCTGAAATTCAAAAGTAAACACAAGACAATGCTGCAGGGAACACAAGTCTAATACCTTACACATTACTATTCAAGGTTCAGATCTTAGTGCAGAGAATAAATCAATTTTCCTTGTATATTGTCTTACAGCTACACATCTACAGTTTGGCATAACAGCTGCTTAGCAGACAAACCTCAGTGACTTCATGCTCTCATAGCCATATTTGCTGTGTAGTACCTGTACATTTGTAAATCCACATGATGATCATGAAAGGTAAAACAATAAAGCACAGAACGGTACTTGCAAAGCAAACCGAAGTTTAATAAAGCACAAACAAACTGCATGAATGTCACACAATACATTTTCATTTCTATTACTTCCTCATATATGGGCTGATGAAATACAAAGTCCCTTTTATAATGTAAGCTCTGTCCTAATTAGCCAATCAATATACAAGGTATTCAATTAAAAAGTTATAATGTGAATGGAAGTAATAGAAACAAAAACGTATTGTGTGACGTTTATGCAGTTTGTGTTCGTGCTTTATTAAACTTCAATTTGCTTTGCAAGTACCGTTCTGTGCTTTATTGTTTTACCTTTCTTGGTCATCATTTGAGTTTACAAGTTACGGCTTGGTGACCTAGTGATTCTTAGTTTTACCTGTACATTTGTATTTCTTCAACAACAGACCAGATTAAACACAACAGTTTTTTGGAATAAGCGTTATTGTGGGTAACATGGCATGGTGCTTTATTACAGTCTAACATCTACATTCAGTTGTACTGCATATCCTGTAGATGAAGAATGTATGTCAGTGATTACTTTCACAGTAGCAAGCACAGTATAGCTTATTAACAGATGCATTCCTACACAGTATTAATAAAGTATTGGCTTCCTTTCATCAATAGTAGCTTGTTTGTTGCCTTCATCTGTATTACACAGTACCTGGCATTACTTACTTATATGAATGTTGGTCTAACAACCCATTTATTCAGTACAGTCAGAACACACTATACCTAATGGAGGTAAACAATTACACTTTCTTATTTATTGGACTATCTATATATATATATATATATATATATATATATATATATATATATATATATATATATATATATATCTATATATATATATCTATTGCAAGATACATCTGTACTCACCACACTGTCGGTGCAATCTCTCCAGTTGTCCTCCATAAGCTTCCACATTATAAGCCCTCTCCTCTGCAGCTGTGGGGTATAAACACACCATTATGCATACATACATACATTCATACTATAATTTGATAAAGCAACAGGTTAAATACTTATAAACTTCTGGGGCATTCCTGCCCCGAGCATCTTGGATCCACTGGGCCAAAAGAGCCCCCTTCCTCCATTTGAGGTCATCATAATGGTGACAGACCTGCTTACCAATGCTGTGGATGACAGTGGCATTGGTAAACGTAACTGGCAGATGTTCCCACACCATGGACTTGTATTCTAAGCCCTAGTACTGGCCCTGCAGCAGTCTGATGTTATGGTTCTTTACAAGGAGCCTAGCCAAGATCCTAGACTCCAAAATGCCCCAGCGCTGCACCTGAAAGCTCGCTCTTTCACCAGCACCTGACATATCTCTTACAGGGATCAAACTCAAATGAGTTCTGCCTGTATTCCTGCTTGTGCAGTTTAAATAAGGCTATATTTCTGCCCTTTGTTGCCATTGGACCAGTTTTAAAAATGCAAAGCACAGATCAGCAGTGTGCAAACCCACTAAGCTGAGTTGAGCAGTGCTTAAAGTGGCAAATGCTGAGCAGTGCTTAGCAGTGCACAAATCCACTTAGCTGAACTGAATACTGCTTAGAATAGTCCTGTTTAAGCATTGCTTAACTTGGCTTAGCATTGCTCTGCAAAACTGAGCTAAGTGCAAACAACAATTTTCATTTAAAAAAATTAAGAATTGGATATTAATTACTCATTACTGACATATTAGTAAGTGTATATATTTTACTTCGCATGACGTCCCCCTATGTGCTTTGATTACATTACCTTGGGGTGTGAATGTACTGTATGGGACACTTGTGTTTAAATGGGGATTTCACATCATATATCCACTGACACTGGCATTTTGGACCAGCTACACTACTCTGGTTAACTAATATCAATTACTACATCATAAAACAAAAAAAAAAATTAACAGTGCTTTCCCATGTAAAAGCTGAATGGCCTGTCTTGGTATACAAGCTGTGTACCTACTGCATGCAAAGCCAGAACTCAAACCACTAAGCTAGCTCTGCTGTTAAGATTTGAACTATACCTTTCCATATAGCTTTTCGTGATGTTTTATGCACTGCTGAGCAAAGCGCCATGTTGCACACACCAGCTTAGCTATGCTTAAACGTAAGATACAACAGGAAAAGAAATATATATATATATATATATATATATATATATATATATATATATATATATATATGTGTGTGTGTGTGTGTGTGTGTGTGTGTTTGTGTATATATATATATATATATATATATATATATATATATATATATATATATATATATATATATATATATATATATATATATATATATATATATATATATATATATTATCTATATATAAAATAAGCATTTGAGTTTCAGGCCACATACTCTTCATGAAAATCCATGCTAATGAAAAACCTGTCATTCTATCAACTTTCTAAGTTTGTAAGAGCAATATTTTAAACTATTTCTATTCTTTGGGCTTTTATCCCACTTTTAATCAATGGGCTTTGTCCACACTTCTTGCTCTAAGAGATTGAGTGGTGTGTGTTCAAGGACACTATTTTATTGTAAAGTGCCATACGGCACGTTCACAATGCAGGGGTGCGTCATACACCCCCTGCATTGTATTCCCTTCCCATTCATCATTTAAGTGTCTTCGGACACTGTTTTCTATTCTAAAGTGCCATATGGCACTTTGACAGTGCAGAAGGTGTGTTACAGATCTGCGAGCACTACTGTAACATGCCCCTTGCACCGATTCCATGTTCATGTACACAGCTCCATCTCAATAATGCACCTTCATTAATATGTAAGGTGAGCTGCAGAGAGGGGGGATGCAGACACGGACACCATTCACTCCATGTAGGTATAACTCTATTCCTAGACGGAGTTTATTGAATCCTGGCCATAGTGTTTGTGCTGTTTATGGCTAAAAATATTGACATATATCTTTCAGGTCCAGACTGACAAAGATAGTACCTGGAATCAACTAGAGACAAGCAAGATTTGAGAGTGAGCCTTCTGGACTCGGTAAACTTCAACAAATGGGTCTGTATGGACAAACCTTATTTGGAACAAAAAAGGGCATAGAGCAAAGATTATTTCTTGCTGTCCCACTGGGGTTGTTTCCATAAGTCCATAAACAAAAAGCTGGTCTAGCAATAGTAGCAAAAGGTGGGGCTGCTGTTGAGGATTTTATGCAGGTGCTGTACTTTTCTTAAAATAATCCCAGTCATCTGTCTGTAGGAAATCAGGCTGAATCATTTGCACATAAAATGTGACAATCTGCTACTTGCATTGGTTAAGAAGGTGGGTAGATGGAATGTCTATATAGGACATTGCCTCCTTTACCCAACTCTCTTGCTCACCACAGGTTATGACACTTCTCCAAGTCCTGTACTGAAGGCCTTTCTGTTTTTTACTTATCTACTCTTGGCTGATTCCAGTGGAAGGGCCATAATTAAATTGCATAATCTCTGTTTTAGCTAGGAATGGGATAGTAAAATAGCTGCTTCACTAATTCCATTTTTTATTTATCTTTTTGAAAATTTCTTGCAAAAGAGGACCAAAGGGCAAATCCTTGGGCATGCCTTCTTATTACAGTCCCACCTGCTACTCTTCTGTTAAAGGTGCCCACAACATAACTACACTTAATGGCATATCTGCTCTGAAACTAGTATGGGTTAAACTGTACATCATTTATATAAGCACTCATATCTATCTATCTATATATCTATATCTATATATCTATATATAAATATATATAGATATATATTTAGCTATACCTATCTATAGATATAGATATACATGTACATATATGAAATGCCTGTCATTTGGTTGACAGCCCTTTTATCAAGTGCTGAACTATCCAGTGAAACAATTTTTGCTGACAATGGAGTTTTCTTTTTTCTCCACTATTGTGTAACTTCTAAGTAGGTATATTTAAGATGGGTGGAAAGCTGACTGACTTTTTAACGAGACTGATGCACTATCAGGGTTGAGGAATATGCTCTTTCTCTGGTATTTTATGATATAGAAGCTGATATATATATATATATATATATAATTATAGAATTATCAGGGAGGTGTGGGGACACAGCATACACATTTAGCTGTCAACTTTTTTTATTATTATTTATTTATTAATTTTTCTTTGTGGTCAAAGTTTTCCATTATCAATGTTGTGTTGTGCTGTTTACATTAAATTTAGTAAACCATCTATATAGATATATATATATATATATATATATATATATATATATATATATATATATATATATATATATACCTGTGCATGTCTGCGTGTGTGTGTGTGTGTGTGTGTGTGTGTGTGTGTGTGTGTGTGCGTACACACACGCATAGATATAGATATAGGTATCTCTATGTATCTATCTTTATCTATACAAAAAATATATCTCTATATCTATATCTTTATATATATATATATATATATATATATATATATATATATATATATATATAGATAGCCTTCTTTACACACCACAAAAAAATGAATAAATAAATAATAATAAAAAAGTTGACAGCTAAATGTGTATGCTGTGTCCCCACACCTCCCTGATAACTATATAATTGTATATACGTTCATAGGTAGGTACTAGGCTATCGGCCCTAAGGCCTATACAAGCCCAGCCAAAAAGGTACCCTGGCTTTTGCCACACAAGAAAATTATTTTTCTGTGCCACTGTCGAGCAGAACCTCAGAAGTGATCCGCGGGGTGAATTTCCTATTTCCCATCCAATCATCAAGATTTTTCTTGAAGAGTACTAATGAGGAGCTTTGTTTGATATAGATAGGTAGTTTATTCCAGAGTATCGGGAGTCTCTGGGACAGGAATCTATCCTTCCTGCATGTTCTGTTTATCATGGTGACAAGGTTTAGGTCCCTAGAGCATGTAGCTTGGAGGGATTGGGACTTCTTTAAGTGGAGCATGTCCAACAGCTCTGGGTTTGACATAGCTTTGTATGTTAGGCAGAGATCACCTCTGAGTAGGCAATATGCGACAGAGTAAAGCTGGAATTTTTTGAGACGGTCTGCGTAGGGCATCTGTTTGAGGCCAGTAATCCTCTTTGTGAGGTATTTCTGCGGCCTTTCCATTTGTTGTAGATGTATTGTGAGGTACATACCAAAAGGGATGTTGTACTCTATAATGGGTCCAATGAGTGATGAGAAGAGGGGAACAATGACCTTTTTTTTTCTGGATGAGAAACGTTTTGTGATGAGGTGTGCCATGTAGAAGGATTTCCTGACTACTGTGGCAATGTGATTATCAAAGAAGAGACTACTGTCCGCCTGTGTCCCAAGGTCTCTTATCACACTTTTGGTGTTAAGTATACTACTGCCTATGTTGTAGTTCACGGGTACAGAGTTTTTACCAAAGGGGATGACAATGCACTTTTTTGCACTGAGCTAGAGGCCATGGCTTTGACACAAGGCATCTGTCTCAGTGAAGCCCTTTTGTAGGATGTCCACATCGTTAGGAGTTTCGATTATGGCTCCAAATTTGCAGTCATCTGTGAACTTTATTAGCCAAAGACCTTCTGTGTTAGCATGTATTTCAGAGAAGTAGACACCAAACAGGAGAGGAGCCAGGACTGAACCCTGTAGTACTCCACTTGTCACTGGTCTGAAGTTGGATTTGGAGTCTGCTACTTTCACAGTGTGGGTTCTGTCAGTGAGGAAGTTCGTCAACTCATCTTGTGACATAGGGATTTATACCTAGTTTAGTGAATTTATCTATAATTCCAGAGTGGGGGATGGTGTTGAAAGCCTTGGCAAGATATAGACAGGCTGTGTGAACCACCTTACCCTCGTCTATGGCTTTGGTGGCTGCTTCAAAGAAGTCTATCAGGTTTAGGAGACATGATCTGCCTTTTACAAATGGGAACTTGGTGGGGTCCAGAGTGTGGAGATTACCAATGTCATTGTTTATAAGTTCCATGATGATATGTACCATGGCCTTGCAGACCAGGCTCGTCAGGCTAATGGGGCCGTACTTTCCAGGGTCTATGGTGGCTTCCCCCTTGTGAAGTGGTATAACCCTCGCTGTGCGTCATTCAGTGGGCACAAAGCCTGAGGTAAGGCTATGATTGAACACGGTACTTAGGTGGGGTGCCAGTTCGTTCTGTAGTTCGTGTAGAACGCAGCCTGGGATGTTGTCTGGTCCCATGGATGCTGTGTTCTTGGCTTTGGAGAGTGTGGTTTTTACCTGTGCAGCCATGATTACAGGAACTTTGCATTCTTCCAGTATAGAGATGGGCTCTTTAGGGGGTGAGAGGGGGGTAAAGTTAGCACTGAACCTATCTGCCAGGATGTTGGCAATATCAGTTGGGTCTGTATATTTAGTGCCATTGCGCTGTAACTCAGAGCAGATCTGAGTGTTGCCATTGAGATTCTTGACATAGCTATAGAATGCTTTGTGGTTGTCTTTAGAATCAGTGGCGATTTTGTTTTCGTAACTAGATTTGGAGGATTTTATTAGGGATCGCAGCTTCTTACTGAGGCTGAACAGGGAGCTCCTCCACTCATGGGATTTTACTCTCTTTTGCAACAGTTTCTTCCTTCTGTTGTACAGTTTGTTTATGGCAGGGGACCACCAGATTGGCTTCCTTTTTTTGGAGGATAGCGTCTTGGTTCTGTTTGGGATAGCACAATCCATGCACTCGTGCAAGTACTTATAAAGTGCAAATGTGTAGGATTCAGTAGTCATAACTGTATTGTCCATCTGCATGGATGTCATGAAGTTCACCCCTTCTGTCTTAAGAAGCATGAAGTTGGCTTTGGAGAAATTTTTTACCGTGGTTTCCTGGGGGGTGGGGGCAGGATGTGGATATCTAGGGTAATTAGCTTATGGTCAGATCGGACCAATGAGGCATTGACTTCAGGTGTGGAACACTGGTCACATATGTTGGTAATGACTAGATCTAGGATATTGTTGCCCCTGGTGGGGGTGTGGATAAGTTGATCCAGGGCATTGGAGTTTATGAATTCCAGAAAGCATTGAGCGAAGGATTTGGTATACGAGTAGTTTTCCCAGTTAATGGTGGGGTAGTTGAAACTGCCCATTTATTAGGGTGTTTGGTTGAACCCTAATATTTTCCAGTGCATCAAGAAAAGAGGAGTGGGAATCCTGGGGCATGGTAGGGGATCTTTAGCAAGCTACAATTTGGATTGCAGTTTTGCCCAGAGTTAGTTGCACTTGGATAACCTCGGCTACATTATGCTGTGCAACTAGCCTGGAGGTGTGGATATCCTTAATGAATATGGACACACCTCCACCTTTGGTGTTCTGGTCCAGGTTATATGGCCGAAAAGTGTGGTATGAGTTATAGCCTGGCAGTGCAGGGGTGCTCTCTGGAGCCTTGAACCAGGTCCCAGTCACTGCACAGATATCGATGTTCTCCATTTTAAGGAGTGCCTTGAGTGAGTGCATTTTGAGATTTAGACTTCTAGCATTGAGTAGCATCACCCTCAGTTTTTGCTTGCCTGTTCCTGTTACAGTGGTGAATTTGTCATTTGAACCTTGCCTAAAAAAGGCACTATAGGGGCAGCAAGACCCTTAGCCAGTATCCGGAATCCCAGGGGTGACAGGTGCAGGTCATCTGTGGCAAAGCATTGTGGTCTGTCGACCATGTCATCCCAGGCAGAGAGATACTGGATCCCTTTAGAATAACACCAGAAGCTTAGCCAATTGTTGAAGTCAATCATTTTATCCTTGTACTGCGGTATCATTCTGGACTGCGGTGGTGGTGCTGCGGTAGCATTGTCACCTCACAGTTAGACGTTGCCCATTCGATTCTCAGTTAGAGCGTCTTTTGTGTAGCGACATGCTTGAATGGGCGTTCCTTCATTGAAGTTTGTGCATTAGGCTCGGCAAGCCAGTACATAAAAATCTACTGCCAATCATTAGCGGACCGGAGTTCCACTGTGGCGACCCCTAACTGGGAAAAGCCGAAAGACACAAACTGCTGTATCATTCTGGGTGATGGCAGAATGCTACTCAGGGCTATGGTCATACCTTGGAAAAAACACGAAAAAAGCCAGCAAGATAGTTCCACCGACATGTCCAGATTCAAATTTCATCAGTGAGTAAAAAATTATTCACAATCAACTAACAACGTCAGTATAAATACTGTAATGAACCAATAAGGAAATAGACATTCTCATCAGGCTCCTAAATCAGATTTAAAGCAACACAGCACAATTAATATAAAGACATATTCCAATACATGTTTGCTTAAACCAATTAATCATACCTAATGCAAAATGGTCCAAGGCAAATCAATAAATAATGTTTGTCAACATATTAAAAAATATATTAGTTTATATAGTATTGTATTGGTTATGAAAATAAGTGGCATGAATACAATATTTATGGTTATATGGTCAAAAGTTCATAGTCATATGATTTATAAATGGTCATTGAGACCAGGATGTAATCCAATATCTTTCTTTGTGTCTTAAAATACCTTGCCATCCTGTCTGATTTTGCCTGTTACCTGTAATTTTGTCTATAATAGTAAACATAAACCTAGCACTGGGATGTTTAACTGTATGTAAATATAATGCATTGGATGTTTTGTGATTCTAGTTGAACAATTGCCAAAACCCTAATGTCATATACTTTGCTAGTATTGGAACTTGTGAATTGTTTAAGCTGGTTAACACAAGATATACAATGTCCACATCTGAATGTACCCAATAACTCATCCCCATGATGGTTAGTTGTTTATATTTAGCTGCCCACTTTCTCTGTGCTTATAGTGGGAAAACAAATGAAAATGAGCACTGATTGTCCAGGATATCCTCAAAAAATCATTAGCTAGTAAGATGTTCCAATTTTGGTTAACTGCCTGACTGTTTGATGGTTTTACCTAAGGTGGTAATCAATCTAATCTTTGGGCTATTGGTATTTTGACTCTTGTCCCTGTATTCCAACAATGTATTTCTTTCCTGTTTGTCTGACCAAATCCTGGCAGATTCAATGTCAAAAGTACAATAACCCCTATCCAAGAATCTTGATTTTAAATCGGCTTTGGCTGCTGTATAATCCTGTTGACAGGAATTAATTCTCCGAATTCTCAAATATTGAGATTTAGGGATGTTCCGGATGGTGTGACGTGGGTGCATACTCTTAGCATGTAACAAGGTATTAAACTAGGGATATTTTCGATGAATTTTGGTATTGAGTGTATTGTCACTGTTACGATATACAGTGACATCCAAAAACGTTATCATCTCTCTGTGAAATGTAACAGAGAATTCAATCCCCCAAATGTTATTGTTGAGATGTTCCAAAAATTCTTGAAGATAGTCAGTATCCCACCATCCAACAATCATCTAAATATCTCCTCCATATGTCCATTTCCACAAGGTATATGTTGTGTAAAGGATTGTAAATCAGGCATTCCTCAAGGTAGGCCATAAAAAGATCTGCATAAATGGGGGTGAAGTTGCCAATAGCAATCACCTTGGAAATAGAACACATTTTTGTCAAGACATGTTCTGTTAGACAAATAAGCAAAGTGTTGAAACCGGAGAATACAGTTCTGCTTTAACAAGCCAATATTCTACAGCCTGAAGCCCAGCCAATGTGGAATACTGGTATAGAGATTTTACATCATTATCCAGTGGGGCTCTAGCTGGCTGTCCTGGATAATTTGCAAAAATTGTGTGGTGTCCTGGATTCTTGCTCTAACTAGGGGCAATAATGGTTTGAGAAATTGGGTGAGAAATGCAGACAATGGTTCAGTGAGGGAACCATGGCCAGAGACAATAGGCCTACCTGGTGGATGTGTGAGATTTATGTATTAGTAAATACAAAATTTGTCTATCCGGATCTTTAACCTGTAAGTGTTGAACAATTTTGGACGTGATGATACCCTCCTCCAATGCAGATTGTAAAACAGGTCAATCTCTTTCTTAAATTGCATAGTGGGATCAATCCATTTTCATATAGCAATGTCCATCAGATAGCCTCATTCACATAATAGTCCATATTCAAAATCACCACTGCACCCCCTTATCCGCTGAAGAATTGCTATATTCTGATTACCTTTCTGAAGAGGTGATATTATCCCTACTAGTAGCAACTTCAAAAAGGGGAAAATGTAGATCTTTTAACACCGCTTGTTGAAAAATGGCTACATTTTTATTCATAGGCAGCTGAAACGTAGATTTATGGAAGGTGAAAAAACAGGGACCATTTCCACACCAGTATCTCAGGGGAGGAGTCATCTAACACTGACAGTGAATATGCCAACACTGTCAATTCTCCATTCAAAAAGAAAACTAATACTCAATACCCTTTAGATATGGTAGGAAATCCAGAGGGGGGAGGAAACATAGAAACAAACATATCTGACTTATTCAGGCACTACTGAAGTAAATACACAAGTTTTTAAAAATGTTTTGAATCTATCAGACCATGTACTTACATATGAACAAGAACAAGTTCTAAATAAAGGGTTAAATTTTGTTCCAGCTTTTTTCTGATGAGTACCAAACTTCATTAGATGTCATTGAAATCTTAAACTGTTTTTCTGAACAGGATAGTTCCAATGCTCAAAGATCTACTGATTTCACCTTCCATAAATTGAATAAAAATGTAGCCATTTTTTCAAAAAGCGGTGTAAAAGATCTACATTTTCCCTTTTGAAGTTGCTACTAGTAGGGATAATATCACCTCTTCAGAAAGGGTGGCCCTAAACTTTAGGAGTAATCAGAATATAGCAATTCTTCAAGCGATAAGGGGTGCAGTGGTGATTTTGAATATGGACTATTATGTGAATGAGGGTTCATACAACTATCTGATGACATTATTAATATGAAAAAAATGGGGATCCCACCCACTAATTTTAAGAAGAAGATTGACCTGTTTTACAATCTGCATTGGAGGAGGTATCATCACCGCCCAAAAATTGTTCAACACTTACAGGTTAAAGATCCGATAGACAAATTTTTTATTTTTACTGCAAAAAATACAAATCTCTCCACACCACCAGCCTATTGTCTCTGGCCATGGTTCCCTCACTGAACCATTGTCCGCATTTCTCACCCAATTTCTCAAACCATTATTGCCCCTAGTTAGAGCAAGAATCCAGGACACCACACAATTTTTGCAAATTATCCAGGACAGTCAGCTAGAGCCCCACTGGATAATGTGTACTTTGGATGTAAAATCTCTCTATACCAGTATTCGAAAATTGGGCTGGGCTTCAGGCTGTAGAATATTGGCTTGTTAAAGCAGAACTGTATTCTCCGGGTTTCAACACTTTGCTTATTTGTCTAACAGAACATGTCTTGACAAGAAATGTGTTCTATTTCCAAGGTGATTGCTATTGGCAACTTCAAAGGAATGATGGGGGCTTCTTTCGCCCCCATTTATGCAGATCTTTTTATGGCCTACCTGGAGGAATGCCTGATTTACAATCCTTTACACAACATATACCTTGTGGAAATGGACATATGGAGGAGATATTTAGATGATTGTTGGATGGATACTGACTATCTTCAAGAATTTTGGAACATCTCAACAATAACATTTGGGATTGAATTCTCTGTTACATTTCACAGAGAGATGATAATTTTTTTGGATGTCACTGTATATTGTAACAGTGACAATACACTCATACCCAAATTCACTCAATAAAAAAATATCCCCAGTTTAATACCTTGTTACATGCTCCTAAATCTCAATATTTGAGCTGTCAACAGGATTATACAGCAGCCAAAGCTGATTTAAAATCAAGATTCTTGGATAGGGGTTATTGTACTTCTGACATTGAATCTGCCAGGATTTGGTCAGATAAACAGGAAAGAAATACATTGTTAGAATACAGGGACAAGAGTCAAAATACCAATAGCCCAAAGATTAGATTGATTACCACCTTAGGTAAAAACCATCAAACAGTCAGGCAAGCGGTTAACCAAAATTGGAACATCTTACTAGCTAATGATTTTTTGAGGATATCCTGGACAATCAGTGCTCATTTTCATTTAGTTTTCCACTATAAGCACAGAGAAAGTGGGGCAGCTAAATATAAACAACTAACCATCATGGGGATGAGTTATTGGGTACATTCAGATGTGGACATTGTATATCTTGTGTTCAAGTTAACCAAAAAACAATTCACACAAGTTAATACTAGCAAAGTATATGACATTAGGGTTTGGCAATTGTTCAACTAGCTGGGTTGTATATCTGGCCACATGCCAATGCAAGTCATTTTATGTTGGCAAAACATCCAATGCATTATATTTACATACAGTTAAACATCCCAGTGCTAGGTTTATGTTTACTATTATAGACAAAATTACAGGTAACATGCAAAATCAGACAGGATGGCAAGGTATTTTAAGACACAAAGAAAGATATTGGATTACTGGATACATTTCCTCCTGGTCTCAATGACTATTTATAAATCATATGACTATGAACTTTTGACCATATAACCATAAATATTGTATTCATGCCACTTATTTTCATAACCAATACAATACTATATAAACTAATATATTTTTTAATATGTTGACAAACATTATTTATTGATTTGTCTTGGACCATTTTGCATTAGGTATGATTAATTGGTTTAAGCAAACATGTATTGGAATATGTCTTTATATTAATTGTGCTGTGTTGCTTTAAATCTGATTTAGGAGCCTGATGAGAATGTCTATTTCCTTATTGGTTCATTACAGTATTTATACTGACGTTGTTAGTTGATTGTGAATAATTTTTTACTCACTGATGAAGGCTGGTGAAACTAGTATGAGTATTTGAATCTGGACATGTTTGTCCGTTCTGGAACTATCTTGCTGGCTTTTTTTTTTCCAAGGTTGGTTGGGGTTAGTGTTTGATCCTGTGGTCATACCTGCCTGGGCTACAAGATTGGAGAGCTCTTCCATGTCTCTTTTCATGTAGTCCAGGGAGGTACATCTCAGGTCATTCACACCAACATGGACAATGACAGAGTCATATTTGTACTTGTTGTGGAGTGACCTGAGTGTGTGGGTTATGTGGCAGATCCTGGCACCCGACAGGCAGCTGACATAACCTTCTCCTTGTTTAGCCTGGTGAGTGGGACATCAGTGTACCTGACTACAGCGTCACCTATGATTAGTGTGTTGGGTATGGTGTTTTGCCATATTGGCTGTGGTTGAGTGGCACACTGATTCTGCGGGCTATATGTTATTTGGGTTGTGTTTGGGGTGGAGGTTGCTTGCATTTCTGCTTTGGAGGTCTCTGTTGCTTGAGCAGATTATTATTGAGAGCCACCGCGAATGTTTTTGTGTTTCTATGTGTGGATTTTGGTGGTGTGGATTTAGTGAGATTATGTGATGAGTGTGGTGTGGTGCAAGTGTTTACCTTCTCTTCTTGACTGTCAAGTTCAGTCTTGGTTGGAGAGAGCTTTACCTCCAGTTTGTCTAGATAAGTGCATCTCTCACAGGTTGTAGTGTTGGGTGGTAGGAGGAGAGGGTTGTCTGTGTACATGAGGCAATTTCTACATTGCCCCAAGATGTCCAGATTCATCAGATAGACAGGAGAGAACACTGGGAGCTGACCCTTGGACATGCCTGAATAAAAAACTATTTTCCTCTAGATAAGTGAGGAAAGTGAGTACAAGAGCTGATTTTCTCTAAGCAAGTGAGGAAAGTAAGTACCAAAACTGTTTTCCTCTAGGTAATGAGGAAGGGTGAGTGCTGTAGTAATTAGTAGGTTATTTAGTGCTTACAACAAGTTCTGAACAAGTGCTGATCACGAATAAGCAAATTCAAGTGCTAAAACTATGAATCTGTATCTGGACTAAACTAGTTACAGGAAAAGAGGGAAACAAGTGCAAATGCAGGCTTTTTGAGAGAGATGGAAAAACTCCCCAAATGGCCAATAACTACAATTTCTGGGCCAGAACCACTCCTTATGTGGTAGATAGGTTACCTAGTGCTTACCACTCCCACTGATAAGCTAGAAGGCTTCCCTCCAACATAGAAAGCTTGGGGGGCTCAGAAGCTTACATACAGTCCTGGATACAACAAATCTGAATCTGGACTCCACTAGTTACAGGAAAGGTAGGAAACAGGCTTAGAATTTTTTTTTTATACAGAAAAGTAGCTAAAACAGCAGTAAAAACAATTCAAATGCAGTGCAAGCTAGCACACTTGAGTATGTAGCAATGTTAGACCAAACAGTTTAAATATATATATATATATATATATATATATATATATATATATATATATATATATATCTATATATATATATATATATATACACACACACACACTCACACACACACACACACACACACACACACATCCTTCTTTACAAGACTGTTCTGCGCTTATCATTGTGAAATGTGTTTAGCCCTGATGCCAGGTCAGCCACCTAACAGCTACTAAAGCTGCAACTACTGTATCCACTATTAGATTCTTAGACAATTATGGAAAAGTTCCTTGGACCATATGAAATTAACCTAATTTCTTTTTCTGCAGATAGACTGGAATCGGGTTTTAGAGATGGTAATTCAAAAGAGTGCTTGTAATCCTGAAAAACATGGGGCAAGCTGGTAACTTCCACTCCAGAATGCCGGTATAATTTCTCCAAGTCTTTTGGATTTCTAATACCATGATGGGATTAGACCTCATTTCTCAGTCAAAGTATAAAGTCCATGAAATCAGTATTGTTTCAGTCGTTGATGTTAGCTACAAGTACTCTTTGCAGCACCCACAATGTGCCCATAATCAACTCCTTATGCAAATGATATGGAGTTACATATATTGGTAGCATATCTAAGTACAACTGTAAATTCTTTTTTATGAGACCCATTGTTCCTACTTCTGTTGGAACTGTCTGGCTATCCACCTTCCACATGGCCCTCATTTCTGTTTGCAAATCCTGATATTTTATGACTTTGTATCTGTCTGTACATAAGACGCTGTAATCACTGTGTGTAGCAATTTCAATGATCGATGCTACTTTTTTTTCTTTTCATGGACTACTGTATCTGTTTTTCTTCCATCTATTTTTTGAACTCTTGGTATTGGGTGATCATATGGCATATAAACTTCATCATTCTTTATATTGCTTTGTGTCTCTTATTTCCAATGCTTCTTGATTACTTCCATATTGTAATGTGTGCACAATCCCAAGAGATGATTCAAGAGAGGTGCATAAAGGGAATGTAGCAGCAGTTACTGGTGCTACTCATGGGATTGGTCTAGCTATTCTGCAATACTTGACACTAGAAGGTATTCATGTTGTAATAAGCAGTCGAATACAGGAACATGTTATTACAGCACTAGCACAGCTAAAGTCTAAAGGTCTTAATGTTTCAGGAATTGTTTGCCATGTGGGAAATGAAGATCACCTAGAAAGGCTAGTCAAGATGATTGTTGAGCAGTATGGTGGGATTGATATTTTTGTGTGTAATGCAGCAACAAACCCCTTTGTAGGCAATATGCTGGACTGCAGCAAAGAAACTTGGAACAAGATACTTGACGTAAATCTGACAGCAGTCTTCCTCTTATTAAAACTTATCATTCCTCATATGGAGAAACGAGGTGGTGGTTCCATTGTGTTAATATCCACTATTGCTGGTAACAATCCCACACTGGGTATTGGCCCATATTGTGCAGGTAAGACTGCTCTTCTAGGATTGACCAAGGTCCTGGCTTCTGAGTTTGGTCCCATGAATATTTGTGTGAACTGTATTTCTACTGGACTCATCATGACCAGCTTCAGTATATAACTGTGGCAAAATCCTGATCTGATGAAAGAGATAAATTAAAAATTTCCTTTGAAGAGGTCTGGGAACCCAGAGGAGTGTGCCGGTGTAGTGTCTTTCCTGTGCTCTTCTGATGCTTCCTGTATGACTGGGGAGACTCTCATTGGGAGTGGTGGAGGCCAAGTCGGACTCTAAGAAGATTTGGATATTGGAGGGAGAAGATGGAGATTTGAAACAGGCAGCTATCTGTTTGGAGGGTGGCCTAATGGTTAAGGTATTTGCCTTACAAGCACAAAGTGCAGGGTTTGAGTCTCACAAGGGATAATTGGCTAGTCTTAAAATGGCTTGTAAGGGCAGTTAGCCTAGTACTAATCTATGAGCCTATGAAAACTTTGATAATGGGGGCAGCTGTCTTGAATATGTACAGCTGGGAAGATTTGCTTTTTGCCAATCCTCCTTTTATAAAGAAACAAATTGTATGCTTATAACTGAAGATCAGAATTTCATAGCTTTAAAGTATGCATAAAAAATGTACTGGTGTCATTTCATTGGTTCTCACACAGTGAGTTAAACATCCTTTCATGGTTGATATAAAATGTTTTCTGTAACATGGAATCAAGAAAGCTAGTCAGAAGAAAATCTTACGAGGAGGGCGGTTGGCATAATGGTTAAGGTGTTTACCTTACAGACACAAGTGCAGTGTTTGATACTCGCATGGGCCAATTGGCTAGGCTTAAAAGGGCTCACAAGGGCAATTAGCATAATACTAATCTATGAAATGCAACAGTCCTGCCACATTATTATGCCTTTCAGTTTATAGGTCCTCTGCCATTAGTGTATCACACCCAGCATTAAGATATGCGATTGTTTCCTATTTGCAGAACCCGCATTTGTCTGTTCCTTCCACATGCTTAATGGACTTTGTAAACCAAAGTGTACATAGTCCACGGTCCTGACCTGCCAATATTAACTTTTCATCTTCTATTTAAATTCACCTCTCCTTAAACATTTCTGCATCAGATCCTGATCAACACAAAGTTGTTCCAGGAGTTTTCTGTACTTGTAACTATATTTATGCCTTTTAAACATTTCTTGCTTTAGCATCTGATACTTTTTTTGGCACATTCAGTTGCTGCCTAATTTGTATCTACTTCTGGTTTGATTTCCATTCCCACTGGACACCAATATGCTTCTTCTAAACTAAGTAGGGAAGTCATCTTAGACTTGTTCTCCTTATGTTTCAAAACATTCACTATGTTTGGAACTAATGAGGTCAGCAAATATGTATGCAGTCCTACAATTGCAGCTCCACACATGAAATCAATTCATCTATACTGTTTTAACTATATATATATATATATATATATATATATAGATAGATAGATAGATAGATAGATATAGTTTGAACTGCTAGATATCAGGGCTGTTTTCAGTATTAAGTTTAGCCTTCTAAAATATTCCTTACTGAGCTTTGTTTATTTGTTCATGTTTTGTTTTATTATCGATCCTTAATCACTTCCCAAATATTTACACACTCCCTTTTGCTCAAGATCCTTTAATATCACATTCCTGCCCCAGACTGATAGTATCTTTGTGCTGCAGCTTTCCTGCTTTACATGTTACTTTTGCACATTTATCAAGACCAAATTACATTCTTATATCATTTGAGAAAGTTTTCTGACTACTTCAAGTTGTGCTTTCAGCTCCTCATCTGATGAACTATGCATCATCCAAAAAAGAAAATGAGATGTCTTTACACTTTGCTGTTTTCTGGGAGCCAATTGTAACCTTGACCTAATCTGCTAAGTGGACAGCTTAATGGGCTAAGGTCAAGACAAAAGAGCAACAGTGACAAACAGTCATGCTGGAATATCCTCCCTTGAATTTTTATCCCTGGGATAATAATTTTTCCTTTATCATGGCTTAGTTGCAACATGGTTTGCCACTGTTGCAGTGTCACTGTTATGTAATTCATCATTGTAGAGTATAGTTTATACATTTGTAAGCAGTCCTTTATACATGAATGTGGGATGTCGTCAAATGCTTTTTTGTAATCTATCATTCTAATACTTATTTTCTTCCCATTTTTACAATTCTCCATTATGACTATTTAACAACAAATGATCCTTTGTTCCATATGACTTTCTTTTGTTACCCTTTTGTTCTGTTCCAATGATTGAGTTTTCTTCTAAATAAATATAAACTCTGTTGGCATCAGTTCCAGTATATAGTTTGTACATTATTGGGAGGCAATTTATTCGTCTATAATTTTTAGGATAGCTTGCAGGTTAACTGTTAAGGAGGAGTATCATTTTTCATGTTGTTACAAGGTTGGTGCCGATTCAGGGTAAGCATATAAGTAGTCCTTACTCATGGTTAAATCTTTGTGTAAAGATGTTAATACTTTTAGCCAGAAGTTAGGTAATACTACATATGGGCCTGGGGCTTTCCATTTAGCAGCTGTTCTTAATTTTGTTTCAAATTTTTACTGGACGTTACTTATTTCATGTCCTGTATATTTGAACTTCTTACTGTTCCTTTTACTTCTTCCATACATTCAGAATCTTTATGTTCCACATGATCTTCATAGATATTTCTCCAAGATGTGACTATATCTTCTTTTTTGATGGTGTTTTTATTCTTTTTGCTTTGTTTCCCAGTTCTCTATAAAACCTTTTTGCGTCACCAGTGATTTCCTTTTATATTTATCTGCATATCTTCTTAATATTTTGCCTGCGCTGATATCTTTAGTTTATTATTTGCAATAGTGTACGATAGATTCTGGTTTGTTCTAATACTGTGCATCCCTTTTATCATGTTTATCTAAGTATTTTTATTGATCTGTTTATTCCCTCTTCTATAATCTTCTAACAGTGACACTTCTTGTCTTAATCCTTTATAGTTTTCTCTATTCAGTACTTCCATTATGGCATTTGATTTCTTCCCTTCCTTTGCCTTATTGTTGTGTATTTTTGTGGTAAGACTTTAGTTATTAATTTAGTTGTACAATATTATATCCTATTTGCTTCAGCTATATCATATGCATTTCTAATAGTCTTGATTACTGTGTTCATTTGTTTTGTCAGACTTCAAACATTTTGGGTCTTATTCACGTTCTGTAATCTATTTCTTTCATTAATCTTAATATATCTATCCATCTCTATCAAGTAAAGCAACTCTTCCCTTAGATCATTTTCATCTAAACTGAGGACACATTTTTTGTTCTCCATTTCCTGTGGACATTCTACAGAAAGTTCCAGAACATCTTCCTGTGACACATTCTCTTTAGCTGCATCCTGCACTATCATTGCTTTCATATGGAAATTCACTAGCCTATCACGCCACAAAATTGACATCAGAGTTGCCACTGTTTCCTGCTCCTTCTCTTGCTTAGCAAATCAAGATGAACTTCTGCACTGGTTCCCTACTAAAGGCTCCTAAGTATCTTCAAGTGGCAACTGATCAGAAGCTTCCTGTTCTACCTGTTTCTCCTTTATTTAGGGACTCTTCTTCCATTATGCTGTGACATTACCAGAGTTGGATTTTCTACACTAAATCCTTCACTTCACAGGTACTCCTTAATTTCAGTTTCTATTTCTTGAACTTCTCCATTACTAATCCTCTTTTCTACTTTCCCCCTTTGTTTTCCTATTTTTTTCTGTTGTGAAATTTTCCATATCCAGATGCCTTTGCCAGTATTTCTCTTCAAATATCTTTAGTGCTGCTTTATTGCATTGAATAGTTTTGCTTTCTCCTTTGCATAATTATTGCACAATATTAAATCTCTTTTTCCTTCCCATGTCCATATTTCTTCTTCAGGTGTCTGTCACTCCATCTGTTCCTCGTTACTTTAGAGACTCATTGTGCCATCATGCTGTGACATAAACTGTGTAAGACTTTTTTCACTAAATCCTTCACTTTGCTGGTATTTCATAACTTCAGCTTCTATGTGTTTAACTTCTAATTTACTAATCTTCTTTTCTATGTACTCCCTTTGGGATCATACTTTATGTATTGTTAAATGTTCTATATTTGTGTGTCTTTGCCTGTATTTTTCTTTAAATATATAGGTTCATAGGTAGGTACTAGGCTATCTGCCCGAAGGCATTTATAAGCCTAGCCGGAATGTGTTGGCTTTCACCACCCCCACAGATTAGTTCCCTGTGCCTCTGTCCAGCAGATCCATTGAAGTGATCCCCGGGGTAAACTTTCTGTTTCTCATCCACTCGTCAAGGTTTCTTTTGAAGAGGGTTAGCGAGGAGCTCTGCCTAATGTAGATTGGAATCTTGTTCCAAAGCATGGGAAGTCTCTGGGACAGAAATCTATCCCTCCTGTACATCCTATTTATTGTTGTGGTGAGGTTTAGATCCCTGGAGGGTGTGGCTCGAGGGGATATGTTTTTTTTTAGGTGGAGCATGTCCATCAGTTCTGGGTTGGACATGGCCTTGTATGTCAGGCAGAGATCACCTCTGAGTAGGCGGTATGCAACCGAGTACAGCTGGAGTTTCTTCAGTCGAGCTGCATAGGGCATCTGCCTGAGGCCAGTGATCCTCTTGGTGAAGAACTTCTGTGGTCTTTCCAGTTGTTGCAGGTGTCTTGTAAGGTACATCCCAAATGGGGCATTGTACTCTATGATGGGTCTGATGAGTGATGCATAGAGGAGCCCAATGACCTCTTTGAATCTGGATACAAACCCTTTTGTGATTAGGTGGGCCATATAGAAAGATTTTCTAACCACTTTGGCAATGTGATTATCAAAGGAGAGGTTACTATCTACTTGGGTCCCCAGATCCCTTATTACGTCTTCCATATTTAGGGGGCTACCACTTATGTGGTAGTTTGTGGGTACTTTGTTTTTTCCAAAGGGGATGACTATGCACTTTTTGGCATTTAGCTTGAGGCCATGGTTTTGACGCCAGGTATCTGTCTCAGTAAGACCCTTTTGGAGGATGTCTATGTCAGCCGGAGAGTCAATTATAGCCCCTAGTTTGCAGTCGTCTGCCAACTTGGTCAGTCATAGTCCTTCTGTGCTTGCCTGTACCTCTGAGAAGTATATGACAAACAGGAGGGGTCCTAGGACTGAGCCCTGGGGAATGCCACTTGTAACTGGTTTAGAGTGAGACCTAGCTCCCGCAACTCTCACCATGTGGGTTCTGTCCATGAGCCAGTTGGCAACCCATCTCGTGATGTAGGGGTTTATGTTCAGGCTGGTGAGCTTGTCTATAATACCTGATTGGGGAATGGTGTCAATGGCCTTTGCGAGGTTTAGGTAGGCTGTGTGTACCACCTTTCCCTCGTCTATAGCCTTGGTAACTGTCTCAAAGAAGTCCACCAGGTTTAGGAGGCATGATCTGCCTTTAACAAAGCCGAACTGGGTAGGGTCCAGTGTTTGAGGTTTCCAATGTCTCTGGTAATGAGATCCATGATGATGCGCTTCATAGCTTTGCAGACCAAGCTAGTTCAGGCTTATAGGGAGATAGTTCCCAGGGTCCATTGTGGCTCCACCTTTGTGGAGTGGAATAACCATTGCTGTGCGCCACTCTGTGGGCACATAGCCTGTAGAGAGGCTGAGTTTAAACAGTGTGTTTAGGTGAGGGGTTAGTTCATCTTTGAGCTCATGTAGGATGCAGCCTGGGACACCACCCGGTCCCACTGATGCTGTGTTTTTGGCTTTGGAGAGGGCAGTTTTAACCTGAGTGTCTGTGATTTCAGGGTCACTACATTCTTCTGTTATAGTTATGGGCCCTTTTGTGTGTGAGAGGGGAGTGAAGTTTGCACTGAACCTGCCTGCCAGGATGTTGGCTATATCAGTCAGTTCAGTGTATTTTGTGCCATTCTGCACTAACTCCGAGCAGATCTGAGAATTGCCACTTAGAATCTTGACATAACTAAAGAATGCCTTGTGGTTATCTTTGGAGTTCATTGCAATTTTTCTTTCGAAGCTAGCCTTGGATGATTTTATGAGGGAAAGTAGTTTCTTGCTGATACTGATCAGGGATGTCTTCCCTTCTTGGGATTTTACTCTTTTCTGTACTAGTTTCCTTCTTCTGTTGTATAGCTTGTTTATGGCAGGGGTCCACCAGACTGGTTTCCTTTTCTTGGAAGAGTGAGTCTTGGTATTGTTTGGGATAGCACGATCCATGCATTCTTGTAGGTGCCCGTAGAGTGCATTAGTAAAGGATTTTGCAGCTTGGACAGCATTATCCTTTAGCATGGGGGTTTGAAACTTCCCACCTCAGTCTTAAGTAACATGAAGTTTGTTTTTGAAAAGTTTTTCACAGTGGTTTCTTTGACCGGGGGTGGTGGCGGAATATGGATATCCATAGTGATTAGTTTATGGTCAGATCTAACCTCCGGTGTGGATCACCGGTCGCCCATGTTGGTGATGACAAGGTCCAATATGTTGTCACCTCTGGTGGGGGTATTGACCAGTTGATCCAGGTCATTTGAGTTTATAAATTCTAGGAAATGTTGGGAAAGGGAGTTCTTACTTGAGTAGCTCTCCCAGTTAATGCTTGGGTAATTGAAATCACTCAATATCAGGGTGTTTGGTAGGACCTTTATGTTTCCCAGTGTTTCCAGGAATACGGAGTGGGGGTCCTGGGACATGGTGGGTGATCTGTAGCAAGCTATAATTTGAATAGCAGTTTTGCCCATTCTTACTTGCACGTGGATGATCTCTGAAGCATCATGCTGTGCCACTAACCTGGAGGTGTGGGTATCCTTGATGAATATGGATACTCCCCCACCTTTTGTATTTCGGTCCGGGTTTTGTGGCCGAAATGTATGGTATGAGTTGTAGCCTGCTAGAGCTGGGGTGCTCTCTGGTGCCTTAAACCAGATTTCTGTTACTGTACATATATCGATTTTCTCCATACTGAGGAGTGCCTCGAGTGCATGCATTTTGAGGTTTACACTTCTGGGATTGAGCAGCATTACCCTCAGTTTTTTGTTACTTGTGCTATTTACTGCGGTGGGTTTGTCTTTTGAGCCTTGCCTAAAAAAGGCACTATGGGAGTGACAAGAGCCTTGGCCAGTATTTGAAAGCCTAAGGGTGACAGGTGCAAGCCATCTCTTGCAAAGCAGCGTGGCTTGTCAAGCATGTCATCTCAGGCTGAATGACACCAGAAGCTTAGCCAATTGTTGAAATTGATAATTTTTTCTCTCTACTGTGGTATCATTCTTGGTGAGGGCAGGATGCTACTCAAGGTCAGGGTCATACCAGCCTGGGCTACATGATCAGAGAGCTCCTCCATGTCTCTTTTCATGTAGTCCAGGGAGGTACAGCTCAGGTCATTCACACCAACATGGACAATGACCGAGTCATATTTGTACTTGTTCTGGAGTGACATGAGTGCTGCTTTTTTGTATTGATTAGTTTAGTTTTCTACTTTGCAAACATATTGCACCATATCAGATCTCTCTTTCTTTCCCATGTCCATGTTTCTTTTTTATACCTTTCAAAAATCTCTAGTTTTTTTATTTATATTTTCACACTTCCTCATTTGCTTCTGTTTCCAAATGGCCCAGAGTTTCTTGGTCTATATAATGTTTTTCATGAGTCTGCTGGATTAATAAACACAAATTTACATTTGAAGCTTTTGACAGTTTTGCTTGTGCAAGTATTTTTCTTTCATCTAAGTTTTCTCTTAATCTTTTTGAATATCTTTTATCTGGAAATTCTGGTTTGTTTGCATAATTGTAACAATATATAATTTTTTTCTTATCCTCAATAGTCCACTCTATCATCATTATGTCTCTTTTTTGGCCTGCCAGCTTTTGTGTTTTTTGTGGATAACTACTTCCTAGTAAAAGAGGGTGGCCACCTCTCCTTGAGCCTGGCCTAATCAATTGTAGGAATGTTTCCGTGTCTTCAGGATTCTACACTATCATTTTTTATAATCCTGGCATACCAGGTTTGGGCACTTTTTTATCCTGAGACTGGTGCACCCAGCTGTCTCTTTTAATTTGTAACCTGCTTCTGTCCATGATAAATGTTATATAAAATACACTCTATGTATCAGTATCATCTTAGCGAGATTTTGTAAAAACAGGGCCCACCTTTCAAAGGTGCTCACCAAGATGATGAATTCAGTTCCAGAAATGTTACTCTCCTTTGCTTGCTGATTTTATCATCTCTCCATTAAGCTCCTGAATGCCCAGTATGGCCCAAGTAATGCTATTTAGACTTGGAATTTTTTTCTAAAGCCTTTCTGAAGTGCACCCACATAAGGTTTAAGATCTCAGCCAAGAAAACATCTTCAAGTGGAACCCAGAAAATAAAGTTTCATTCTCATTAGTTTCATGCTCCTAAGCTTAATTACTAGAACTAAGGAACGATACTTCATCCAGGTAAATCTACTACCCCACCCTGAAAAAACTCATGGATAAAGATCCAACTGAAATAGCAAACTTTAATTTTTTTTTTTTTTTACTAAGAGTTCCCAGTCCAGTAAGTAAGCTTCTTGCCACTCGATATCAAACACACAACATGGCTTCCTACCATCATCAGCACAACCACTGCTCTCTCTCCTTTGTTGACTCAGTCAAACCAAAACCAATAACAAATTAATATATCCTGCTTTTTCTTTTCTAGACCCATCGAAGATATGGTCGAACCCCCCAACCAACAACCCAACCTCTTCCATGTGTCCTCCAAAAAAATGGTGCCATTTATTACCCCTCTATCTCCACCAAACTACATAAACCACAGGTGAGGAAATATAGAAGAGTATTTTCAAGTTGCAAGAACTATTCTTGCTAAACTTAACAGGTAACTCCAGACCTTGATCAAATCTACCAAAGCCATATGAGGTAAAATAGCCACAGGATAATCATGTAGTTTTTTTTAACTATGCTATAAATCTTAGAAACAATGCTCAGCACTTTAAATAGTTAATGATATCACATACTTGGTCCCAGAGCATTAAGTCAATCTACTAGCAGACAAATGTAGCTCATATTTCACATTCTTTCCCCTCCTATATTCCTAGATCTTATACCCACATCTACAGTCCCCAATTTTTCAAGAAAAAGTCCTGAGGACACTATCCAAGGCAAGGTCAAGAGCATTACTTCTATGCAGCCTGAAATGTACCAGACTGCCTACTAGCAAGCCTAAAACAGAACTTATCAAACCCCTGCAGAGGCTATTCAATATTAGCCTGCTAACTGGCTTTGTGCCAGGTGAATGGAGAACAGCAACAGTCATTCCCTTGTACAAGGATGGGGTATTAATGAGCCCAAGTAATTATAGACCCATAAGCCTGTTCCTTTTTGTGCATATTTTCTTGTTTGGTTTCTTGGTCCAGTGCTGTACTCACGTGTTTTTGTTGGTTTCTGATCAGCCTCATATGTAAAGCCACAGGTTCATGGGTGCATACTAGTCCAACAACCACTGGGGCCTTTTCAAGCTAGCTATGCATCCCAAATCTCTAACAAGTTCTGGTACCCTTGATAAGTGTAAGCAGTGGCTCAGGAAATTAAACATTTACAAGCAGGGGCCTCAGAAAGTGAACCATTTACAGGCTGCCTGTGTCCATTAGAGACATAGGGGTCAAACCAGGAATGAATTTCTTGTTTCCCAACCAATTGCCCAAGTTACTGTTGAATTTGTTTAATAAGGAACTCTGCTTTACATGGATGGGGAGTCTGTCCGAGAGAAGAGGTAGCCTCTGGGATGCATAACTGTCTCTCCAGAAGATCCTATTTATATCACAGGCAAAGTTTAAGTCTTTAGAATGAGTAATTCTGGTGCTGTTTGATTTGTAGATATGCAGGAGGTCCACCAGGATGGGGTACAACATTGCATTGTATTCCAGGTGTAGATCTCCCCTCAACAATGGAATTAATAAATAATGACATAGTTAACCTACAAACTCATGACCCAGACCAGGCATTTGTTAAGAGCATATCCTTTCTATTCAACCTGGTCAACTTCTTTGAGAAGATTTCTGAAACAATGGATGAGAGCAAATTAGTACATACTGTGTATGTAGACCATGCAAAAGTGTTCAACAACATCTGACACTCAGGAATTGTAGGCAAACGTACTCAGCTAAATGTAAATCCCTTTGTAACTCATTGGCCAGCAAATTGGATCACAAACAGAGCTGTCACTGGTGGTGTACCCTAGGGTTCAGTCCTCATGGCATTTCTCCTAGTTATTTTCTTCTGAGAGGTCAAAGGAAATGCTAAGGGTTTATGGCTGACCAAGTTTGCTGATGAGTATAAACTTAGTGCCATCATAAACTCCCCAGTGGATACTGAGCTTCTCCATGAGAGCCTTTCCCAAGCAAATAGGTAATGTCAAAACCCTGGACTAATACTATGTGCCAAGAAATGTATAACAGTATCCTTCAGCAAACATAATGTTCCCTGTAGGTACCAAATTTATAATACATCCCTGAAAGTTGATCTCATAGTCAGGGATCTGGGAACCTACATCAAAAACAAACTGTACTTTGTCTACCACATACCACTATTATAAGGAAGTCATTTTTCATCGCAGTGCACATCTAAGGATATGATATCTAAGCCCAGGGATGTAATCATTCCACTGTACTTGGCTCTCATCAGGCACGTCATAGACTATAATGCCCCTTTCGTTACATACATGTCCAAACATTTTTTACATCTGAAATAACCACAGTGCTTTCTTACTGAAATAACCAAGGGGCTAAAAGTTATAAACTGTGCATGCCACCTTAATCCATAGTTCTTCTCGGTATCTTGCAGGCTTGTAAGAGATGACTTATGTCCCGCATACAGAGCCTTAACAGACCCTATTCTGTTATACCTATTGCACATTTGCAAGTCCAATGGCAGTGTTACACCAGCTGAAGGGATCTCAATTTACTGTGTAACATATATAGGCCATGTTGGAGGCAGAGGTAAGTATCACAGAGGATACCACTTGTATGGAACCATCTTCCACTCCATGTAAAGCAAAGTAATTATTTTACTCTGTTCAAATCTAATTTGAGAAAAAGGATGAAAAACCACAAATTCATCCAGTATTAACATCCATGTCCCTCATGAATAGAAACACTAAGTAAATGTTCCAACATGTCCTTTATCTGACTGGCACTGGGTTATTCTTACACAAAAGAGCTAAAAACCACCATGGGAATGGAAGACTTTGCTTCTTAAGATTCTCAAAGATCAAATCCAACTAAGTACCTATGAACCCCTGAACCTAATCTTTCCCCTTTAACTTCTGAATCAGAAAAATTCTGAGGGTGGGGGTTTTATCCTTCTCTCTGGTGCAGAAGGAAAGTTTCCTGCTACCAAGAGCTGCAGTATTGGTAATGTTATTCTCTATGAAACTTTAACATATTCTTTTGTGGTCCTTTTTTAGTAGGCCATGTAGCATTAATAAAATGTTAAAAATGTATGACTACACTCATAAAGAAGAAACACCTCTTAAAGTTCTAGAAATAATGAGAGGGTAGGGATTGTGATTATGGATTATGGAATGAGCAGGACTTTCAAGAGTTCCACCAAACATGTCAAACAGAAATAATTTTAGGCATGCAAAGTAGAGCTTGCAATCCCCTGAATCTATTAAGCCTGTCTGGGTTTGAGCTTAATCAGAATGGAGGATTTAATGGGGAATAAAAGAGGATCTTGGGACCAGAACCTGACATTTACTCCAATTTGGGCAGGTTGACTGGGTTAGTGATGCCAATACTAGAAGGCATCAAAACTTAAAAGACAGAGAATTTGCAGATGAAATCAGTCCTGAAAGCCTAGTCTTCAAACCCTGCTTTCTTGGAAATGGCAATGAAAATGCAGGCTTCCTTTGGCCAATATATCAGTTTAGAATTGAACCTTGCAATACCTGCAGTCAAAACTCAAAATATGGAAGACTATTGATGGCACAATAACCTCTGGCTGGTGGGCTTGAAAGCAGACATTAAGTGAGGAAATATATGTGAATTCTTAGAAACAAAACAAAGCACTAAATGTCAGTCTTTCCCAATCCTTCACAATAGAAACAGACCAGGTAACATCAACCTAAAAGCAATATTGGATTAAGTTTACGTATGGGTACACTCCTGAAAAAGGCTATGCCTTGCTCTTGTGAGCCATATAGCTACAGCAAAAATATTTGTGGCATCCCTCTACTTTTATATCTTTTCACATATACCAATACCTGAAGGGTAACCATGGTTAAGGAAAATCTCATCCATATTAGATAAATTAATAAAGAATGGGAAAAAGATATCAGTTAAGATAGACAATGAGGGTGAGACCCACTTGGGTTCAGGACTGAGCATCCCAATCTGGGGCAACTATGTCCAAGCCTTTACACTATCCCATTTAGAATGCAATTAGAGGGGGAAATACTTAATGCCTGCTCTTCATAGAGTTTAAGCTGGTACCTCAAATTCTTCCCACTGTATCACTGAAGACAGCGTTCTTTGCATCAAACCAACACTGCTTTCAGATTGATTAAATGGGCAGGCATTTGGGAAATGGCAATATTTGTGTGGGGTAACTCCCTATTACAGAGTGGGTGGGGTCCTACTTAAAGAATCTGAATGGGAGGATATGGGGATAATGTGGTGGTCAGATCTAGTGAAATCAATAAGACAGAGGGCAATAAGTAGTTCTGAGAACTTTCAAGAAAGATAGGGGTTAAGCCAACAATTATTCTAGAAGTTCCTCAGATTAAAACATATGATTGGGTGGTGTTCTTTGCCAGCTGCTAAAAGAAGTAGCATTTTCCATTATGAAGCATGCTTGTTTGAACCAGGCTCTGCTGAGGTGCATCATCTCTATAATAGGTTCATAGGTTCATAGGTTCATACTAGGCTATCTGCAGTGACACTGAGGTAACCATCCATTGGTCAAGATTCCTCTTGAACAGGCCCCAGAGGTGCTCTGCCTCACATAAACCGAGTCTTTGGGTGATGAATCTATGAAGCATGTTCATCAAATCTAAGCAACTGAATATAACTGGAGTTCTCTAGATGTGAATCCCTTCATGATAAGGTGGGCAATGTAGAGGTCTTCCTAACTACTTTAGCAATATGAGTGTTCCCAGGTCCCTAATAACTGACTATGCATTTCTTGGCATTTAACTTAGGGCCATGGCTCTGGCACCAGTATCCATTTCTGTGAGACCCCCTTCTGAAGATATCTGTGTGTTTTGTGTGTTTTTCAACTAGTTTGTTTGCTTGGTCATCTGCAAACTTTGTCCCTCCTGTGTTTGCTTGTACTTCAGAAAAGTAGATGCAGTTTGCAACCCATCTTGTAATGTGGTATTGTATCGGCTGTATGGACTGCCGATCCAAAGTCTGCGTGGAGGCACCGCTTTGTGGGAGGGGGGGAGCAGTCGCCTGTGCCTGGCTGGTGAGATGAAGAGGAGAGAGAGAGAGAAAGAAGCTAGCTGTCCTACTGTGGGTTTAATTCATCAGGTCCCATGGATGCTGCACCTGGGCGTTAAAGATGTTTTTTGGTATAGATATCTCTCCTTTGGATCAGTAATCTTCACATCATTTTGAACAGCTAAAGAATGCCTTATGGTTGTCTTTATTTTTCTCAAAATTAACTTTGGATGATTTTATGAGAGCTCTTAGCTTTTTACTATAGTGATCAGCTTGTAGAGTTTGTTTATGGCTGGGGTCCACCAGACTGTGGGATTGCCTGATCCATGGATTCAGCGGTTTGAGTAATGTTAACCTCTATGATGTTTTACAAAATTCCTGAGGTTCCAAGACCAATCTAAAGCTGAGGCTCCAAGACCAATCTAAGAGCTTTTTCATTTAGTTTCCCTTATTTTATTGCATTTGCCCTTGCCTATCTGTGCCTTATAGCTAATTTATCAGATTTGCACTGTTTTAAAGTAATTTACTGATTAACTGCATTTCATTACTGTTTAACTGCATTTCATTACCATTTACTGCAATTCATTACTGTTATATGCATTTTACTGCATTTCATTATTGTTTAACTGTATTTTTTCATACTGTGAGCTCTGGTTTTGTCTGTAAGTGGTTAATCTGTGCCATTCTGTGAGTTTTACTGTGTTCTTAACCCTTAAATTGAGTAGCATAGTCTGATATATGTTTGTTGCAACCAGAGTTGTTTGTTTTTGCCTTCTGTGTTTCTGGCAGCCATCTTGTGTTGGTAGGGGCCTATCTTCTCTGCTAGTGAGAGTAGCAGGGCTGCCTGGACCTTGTCTGGCACAAGCTGATTGGTAGAGAAAGCAGGAGCTGGTATGATTGGCTAGATTTCTATGTTACTAGAATCTTCTATTTTTGTGGCATTTAAACCCCGTGTTTGAGCTGGTTTGTGCTTGTTTGAACCAGGTTCTGCTGAAGTGCATCATCTCTGTGACATTTTACAAAATTCCTGAGGCTCCAAGACTAATATAAGTGCTTTTTCATTTATTTTCACTTATTTTATTGCATTTGCACTTGCCTGTCATTTTATTTGTGCCTTATAGCTAATTTATCACATTTGCACTGTTTTAAAGCAATTTACGTATTAACTGCATTTCATAACCGTTTAACTGTATTTCATTGTAATTTAATGTAATTCATTACTGTTTTATTGCATTTTACTGCATTTTATTACTGTTTCTGGCAGCCATCTTGTGTTGGTAGGGGCCTATCTTCTCTGCTAGTAAGAGTAGCAAGACTGTCTGAACCTTGTCTGGCACAAGCTGGTTGGTAAAGATAGCAGGGGCTAGCAGGATTGGCTAGATTTCTGTGTTACTAGAATCTTCTATTTTCTATTTTTTGTGGTATTTAAACCCCGAGCTTGAGCTGGTTTGGGCTTGTTTGCACATCGTGCACCACAGCTGCACTATTTTTGACCCATTGCGAGGTATTCCAGCTACAAATTTTCTCTTAGTAGCACTTGTGTGATCACCTAGTAGTTCTCATCTTAGACCTTCCACCCTTTACCGTTAGTTCTCTCTGGTCTCTCTCCCTCAGATTCTGACAACTATGGATGGAGAATTTCCTACAGTTTCTCCTGCCAATGTGGTTGATAACAACTGCCTCATGTGCACAGACAACCTTCTACTACTACCAGCTAGTAACACAATTGAGAGATGCAATTACATTAATAACCTAGAATCTATTCTCTCTCCCTCACAAGCCAGTATATCTAGCACTGAGAAGGTTATCAACACAAACACCACACCTCAAACACCACCCACACCTACACGATAAGGTCCTCAACAAAAACATACCGAAACAAAAGGGACCTCCGAGGCAAAAACACACACAAACTCCACAGCCCACCACATCACATACCACAGATAGACACACACCTGTGTCTCACAGCCACAAAGGCCTAACCATAAACCCAACATATTAGTCTTAGAAGACTCCATTGCAAGACACACAGATGTACCCCTCACCAGGCTGGATAAGGATAAAGTCATAGTTAGTTGTTTGTCAGGTGCCGGAATCCACCATATCATGCACACACTCAAGTCTCTCAGCAATAGGTACTGTTATGGCTCTGCCATAGTCCATGTTGGCATGAATGACTTGAGATGTATCTCCCTGGACTAAATGAAGAGAAACATGATTGAGCTCACTGAATATGTGTCCCAGGCAGGTATGTCCCTAGCCTTAAGCAGCATTCTATCATCACCCAGAATGATGCCTCAATACAAACAGAAAATGATTGACTTTAAAAATTGGCTTAGTTTTTGGTGTCATTCCAAGGGGATCCAGTACCTGACAGCCTAGGAAGACATAATCGACAGACCATGATGCTTTGCCAGAGATGGCCTGCATCTGTCTCCCTTGGGCTTAAGGCTTCTGGCAAATACTCTTGCCTTCCACATAGTGCCTTTTTTAGGCAATGCCATGAAGTCAAAACTACCTACATGAAAAGTTCATCAAAACGCAAATTAAAGGTCATGCTGCTAAACACTAGGATTCTAAACATGAAACTGTGCTCATTACAAGCATTCTTAACCCTGGAAGATGCTGACATTTGAGCAGTCACAGAAACCTGGTTCAAAGCTGCAGAGAGCACCTCAACCATACCAGTTTGCTCATCCCAGCATACATTTAGACCTCAAACCGTGGGCAGCAAAGCAAAAGGAGGTGGAGTTTCAATATATATATTAAAGACATAAACCCCTCCAGGCTGGTCAAACAATATGATACACAGGAGACACTCCAGGTGCAGTTAACCATTGACAAGATCTCTATTCAAATCATAGCTAGCCACAGGCCCCCAACTATGACTCAAGATGCCCACTCCACCTATCTGGACCTCTTCGAATCTATCAAGATTCAACCCTTTACCCTGATCCTTTGTGACTTTAACTGTCCAACCATAGATTGGAAGAACTACTCATGCCAAAACACAAATGGCCAGAGATTCCTTGATTTCATCAATGCAAATGCCTTGGACCAGCTGGTTGGCACCCCATAAGAGGTGATAATATCTTGGACTTGGTATTAACCAACATGAGTAACCACTGCAACATTCCTACAGTGTCATCCTCCCTGGTTAGATCTGACCACAGAGTGGTCACTTTTGAAGTCACCATCTCCCCCGACCCCCCGCTTGCTATGGTCAAACATAAAAACTTCTCCAAAGCTTATTACAACCTCCTGATGGAAGTTATAAACAGTTTCACAGCCCCATACCCCTCCATAGGAACTGGCACAAATGTCCAAACCTACACCAAAGTACTATAAGAGCATTTATGTAGCTGCATGGAATCAGGAATACCCAACAGGACAAAATCCTCCTCCTCAAGGAAGAGTAAACCTGTCTGGTGGACATCTGCAATTAATAAACTCTATAATAAAAGGAAAAGATTGCTGTCCAGGACCAAGAAGGAGCAAGTGCCTAATTGGAAGCAATCTCTTCTTAGCCTGAACAAGCAAATAAGATCACTAGTGATATTCTCCAAAGCAAACTTCGAGTCCAAACTGGCCACATCAACCAAAGACTATCATAAGGCCTTCTTCACATATGTCCACAATCTCAAAGGAAGCACTCAGATCTGCTCAGAACTGGTGGTCAAGGACAGCACATACACAAACGCTGTAGCTATAGCCAACCTGCTGACAGACAGGTTCAACAAAAACATCACCCTCTGTCCCTACATCAGTAAATCAGAACATCCCCAGGACCTGCCCCCTTCCCCTTATCTCTAGGGAGCAAGTCATCACTGCCCTCTCAAAGGCATAAAATACAGGCTCCATGGGACCCGATAACATCCCGGGCTGCATCCTACATGAACTCAGGCAGGAACTTCCAGCACTATTCCAGCCAACTTCATGCTACTCAAGTCAGAAGTGACAAACTTCATGACACCCATGAAGATGGGAACTGAAAGTTCGACAGCTGAATCCTACACTAAGGCACTGTATGAGCACATCCACTCGTGCATGAATCGTGCCATCCCCAATAGAACCAAGACGATATCCTCCAAAAAAGGAAGCCAATCTGGTGGTCCCTTGCCATAAACAAATTTTACAACAAAAGGGAAAAACTGTTGGAGAAAAGAGGAAGATCCCAGGATGCAAAATACTCCCTTACCAGCCTCAGTAAGAAGCTGAGATCCCTCATAAAATCCTCCAAAGCTAGTTATGAAAATAAAATTGCCAAAGATTCCAAAGACAACCACAAGGCATTCTATAGCTATGTCAAGAATCTAAATGGCAATGCTCAGATCTGCTCTGAGCTACAACAGAATGGCATTAAATATACTGATCCCAAGGACATTGCCAATATCCTGGCTGAACGATTCAGTGCAAACTTCACCCCCCTCTCACCCCTAAAGGGCCCATCTCAATACTGAAATATTGCCAAATTCCGGTAATAACAGCCACACAGGTAAAAAAACACACTCTCTAAAGCTAAGAATACAGCATCCATGGGACCAGATGACATCCCAGGCTGTGTACTACATGAACTACAAAATTAACTGGCACCTCACCTAAGTGTTATGTTTAATCATAGCCTCACCTCAGGCTTCGTGTCCACTGAGTGGTGCACAGCTACAGTTATCCCACTCCACAAGGGGTGATCCACCTTGGATCCCGGGAACTACCGTCTCATCAGTCTGATGAGCCTGATCTGCAAGGCCATGGAATGTATTATCATGGAACTTATAAACAAAAACATTGGCAACCTTCAAACACTGGACCCCACGCAGTTCAGGTTCATGAAGGGCCGATCTTGTCTCCTGAACCTGATTGACTTCTTTGAATCAGTCTCCAGAGCCTTGCACAAGGGTAAAGTTTTCCACACAGCCTATTTGGACCATGCCAAGGCCTTCAACACCATCCCCCACTCTGGAACCATAGATAAACTTACTAAGCTGGCCATTAATCCCTATGTCACTTGATGGGTTGCCAACTGGCTTACTGACAGAACCCACACTGTAAAAGTAGCTGACTCCAAATTCAGCTCCAGTCAAGTGACAAGTGGAGTACCTCAGGGTTCAGTCCTGGGACTGCTCTTGTTTGGCATCTATTTCTCTGAAGTACAGGCCAACACTAAGGGACTCTGGCTAACAAAGTTCGCAGATGACTGCAAACTGCAAACTGGAAGCCATTATTGAATCCCCAAATGATATGGATATTCTACAAAAGGGCCTTACAGAAACAGATGTTTGGTGCCAGAGCCATGGGCTCAAGCTCAATGCCAAGAAATGTGTAGTTATCCCCTTTGGGAAAAAAACATGTACCGGTGAACTACCACATAGGTGGCAGTACACTAAACACCAAAAGTGTGATAAGAGACTTAGGGACACAGGTGGACAGTGATCTCACCTTCGATAACCACATCACCACAACAGTCAGGAAATCCTTCTATGTGGCACACCTCATCACTAAGGGCTTTTCATCCAGAAAAAAGCAGGTCATTGTCCCACTGTACTCATCCCTCATTAGACCCATTATAGAATACAATGCCCCATTTGGTATGTACCTCTCAAGACATCTGCAACAACTAGAAAGGCCAAAGAAATACCTCACTAAAAGAATCACAGGCCTAAAGCAGATGCCTTATGCTGACAGTCTAAAAAAAATCCACCTATACTCTGTCGCATATCGTCTACTCAGAGGTGATCTGTGCTTAACATACAAGGCCAAGTCAAACCCTGAGCTGTTGGACATGCTACACTTAAAGAAATCCCAATCCCTCAGAGACACATGCTCCAGGAATCTAAACCTTGTCATCACAATGAACAAAACATACTGGAGGGGTAGGTTCCTGACCCAGAGACTCCCCAGACTCTAGAATAGACTGCCTATACTTGTCAAGCAGAGCGCCTCTTTGGCCCTCTTCAAAAGAAACATTGATGATTGGATTGGAGGTAGGAAATTCACCCCAGGGATCATCTCAGTTGCCCTACTAGACAGGGGTCCAGGGAAGTAAATACTGTGGGAAGAAATAGCCAGGGAATTGTTATGGCTAGGCTTGTATAGGCTCTGGGGTCAATAGTCTAGTACCAACCTATGAACCTATGACCCTATTAGGCACCCTATTCAGCCAAAGCCTGAGTATCACCTTCATCCCAAACAAATGGAGGACAGCCACTGCCATCCTTTTGCACAAATGTGGTGCATCCACTGATTCAGAAAATTATAGACCCATCAGCCTAACTAGCCTAATCTTCAAGACCATGGAATGGATTATCATAAACCTCATTAACAAGGACATTGGCAACCTCCAAACACTCGATCCCACAAAGTTTGGTTTCATCAAGGGGAGTTATGCCAGTTAAATTTGGTCGACTTCTTTGAGACAGTCACCAAAGCCATGGACGAGGGGAAGATGGTGCACACCACCTACCTTTACCTGGCCAAAGCCGTCGATATTATTCCCCACTTGAGTATAATAGATAAACTCTCTCAACTAGACATCAGTCTGTATATTACCAGATGAGTAGCAAACTGGCTCACTGACAGAACTCACCTAGTCAAAATTGGGGAAGCCACCTCACACAGTAGACCCATAATGAGTGGTGTACCCTAGGGATCGGTCTTGGGGCCTCTGTTGTTCAGGATATACTTTTCTGAGGTGCAAACCAATACCAGTGGGCTATGACTGACCTAGTCTGCAGATGACTGCAAGCTGGGCACTGTCATCAATTCCCCTAGTGATGCTGACATCCTCCAAGATGGTTTCATCCAAACAAATGACTGGTGCCAGAAGCATGCCCTTAAACTGAATGCCAAAAAATGCATCATGACCACCTTTGGAGAGACTGACATCCCCACCAGACCTCCCAATCATCCCAAATTACTTGGTTCTTACCGAGTTTTGGGGTCCCAATAATGGGGTGCCACGATTCCCGAGTGGCACCCCTTCATTTCCAATTTTTTTCGCACGTGTGCGATGACGTCAGCTCCATCAGCCTGTCGGAATTAAATTCAAGGGACGTGCATATGTGCGCGGGAGCGCATCTGTTGAAAAATGCTGGTACTGCTGTTTCAAGGAGTTGTTTGTGCCATTGGGTCTGGGCAGAAGCAGAACACAGAGTTCATTATGGATTTGGCAAGTTTGTTAATGGATTTATTTCGCTATTTCACACAGAACTGCAATGCCAGATCTAAATGACGATATCTGGAGCTGCTTTGCTTTAAGATACCTAACCTAACTGAAACTGGTGTGTGTGTGCGCTTTGGAAATTTCCTGGCAGGAGTTAATGTATTAGTTCATTCACTTATCTGGTTAAAGAATAAGTAAAGCTAAAAGTTAAAAATCACCGGCGTATTCTGGCTGTAGGGCAGAAGTAAAATCATGCAAAATTCAACATTTTATCACGGAGCGTTAGTGGTCCTTTAAGACCTTTATGTGCTACAATGTTAGTATATACTTATATGCCAGCATTGTAAAGAGCACAAATAGGAAGAAGGAAGCCTTGAATTTTATTTTGTGTTTGTATACTGTATTCAACAAAAGCAAATATTTGCGAGAATAATGTGAATATTCCCCGCCCAGTCTTTACTCTTCTCAAGTGTCTCTGGTTTAGGCTTTTTCTACCTTTAAAATCTGGGATTCTTCTGACAAAGTGTGGGTTAACGTCATTATGGAATTCTAGACTTTAAGGATACACAGTTATTCAGAAAATGCATTAGAATACAAATCTCTTATTGTACGAACTTTCTAAGTGAACGCTGTCAGTATTTCTCACCAGGTTTGTGCTTTGATATATAAAAAAAAAGTCACGTGCCCAGTTCCAGCTTTCCTCTGTCTAATACTGTCTTCTACCAAGTTCCAGCTAAGAGCTCTCATGCGATGGGTGCTTCCTAATCCTAACTCTGTGTACGATATACTGCAATGTAGTTTTTGAAGAATGATGTAGAAGCATATAAGTTTTCCCATTCCCACTCAGTCTGATTTGAGGACACACCATTATCACTGCAAACTGCATGACTTTTTTGAAATAAAACGTCCAGGGTTTGAAGTACATGCCCTTGCTAATCAATTACATCAACAGACTGTTTTCTATTTTATTTGTAAAGACGGGCTGACAACCCTCGTACCCGTAAGACTAGCTAGCTTTATCTCTGTAGCTTTGCATATGTTAACTTCGTTTCTCAGTGATGACATTCTGAAGTGGTTGAATTCTGTTTTTTCAAGATCTAATTTTATCTATCTGTATTGCAGTGATTAACAATAAATGTAGAACAGCCATGTATTGATCTAGCATTGACTTCCATGTCATATGCCTGGTAATTAATCAACATAGTGGTGCAGTGTATTTGTTTAAAAAGGTTGCAGTATGGAATAACTCCTTAGTTTTTATCATTGCCTACTGTTTAAAATGTTTACTATAGTGTAAAATTTCCTATTATATTCTTAGTTTCTTGTTCTTTAAAATATTTTTGTTGAAAGGAAAAAAATATCTGTTATTCCATACTGCTCATAGCAAATGGAGCCCTTGTATACTTGCTTAATGTGCGTGTGTGTAAATGCCCCTATTGAATGGAGGTGGTGGCTAGAAAGGCTCAAATCCTGTACCTTGGGTACAAGGTAAAATGAGCTTAAAGTCCCTAGCCACCACCACTTGTGAATTTATTCCTCATATTTTTGTTCTGTTCCTCATTAAATCTGTGGTGTTAAGGATTTTTGTTGCAAAGCACTGAATGATTGAATTCACTAAATAATGATAGGCATTTGAATTTCAGACGTTTTCATTGTGAGACAGTATTCCTTTGTTTAGCAGATACCTATTCGTGTTTATGCATTGTGCTATATTAAAAGTAAAAATAAAATCCAAATAATCATTGTAGAAGTAAAGAAGTATGCACGCATTAATGTTTATGGTAAATGGGGTGAAATAGCCAGGTGATGGGACATTGGAATGGCTGCAGGGGGACTCTAGTGCCATATTTTGGTTGTCTGTTTTTCAGTTTGTATTTGAAAGTTATCCCACAGTTCCACTGAAGTGGGTGGGGCTATGTAATTATGTATGCAAATTTTAAGTTAATCAGCGTACAGATTTGTACCTATTTTTCATGGGCCTTGTCCAGATTTTTGATGATTCCAGGTTGAGAGGTATGATCCCCACAAATGATCACATTAATAACAAGGTCCTAAGCACGCAATCAGTCATGAAGGACTTGGGCACTCAGGTTGATAGCAACCTGACTTTTGACCACCATATTGCCTTCAGAAAGCTTTCTACATAGCCCACCTTATTAAGAAGAGTATTTCACCCAGGGACAAAGAGGTCATAACATCCCTGTATTCTTCCCTTATAAGACCCATTATTGAATACAACAGCCCCTTTTGGCATGTACCTCACAAAGCACATGCAGTAGCTGGATAGACCACAGAGGTTCCTCACAAGGAGCATCCAGGGCATCGAACATCTACCCTACACAGATAAGCTAAAGGCACTGTCCCTCTACTCAGTCTCATACAGACTCCTCAGAGGTAACCTCTGTATGGCATACAAGTAATCTCAGACCCCACCTTGATGGGACTGCTGCATATCCACAAGTCAAGCTCCACTCAAGTAACCTGCACACGCAATCTCAACCTGGTCTGTGACATAAGTAGGACTTGTTGGCAGGACAGATTTGTGTCCCAGGAACTCCCCCTTCTGTGGAATAGACTCCCTTTCCACATCAAGCAGAGTACATCATTAATAATAACCAACAAAGGTGTGCTCACCAAACGACTCAAAAAGAAGACTAATAACCAAAAACGTTTCCGTGGTCAACAGAAGCAGGCAGAGACAAATAAATAAGAACTATTTAATAGTCAAAATGATGTCCATATTATTGAATTTATTTATTGTATTTTGCATTTTTCATCATATCTACAAAGTTCATGTTTTTCCTTTTTAACAAGAATTGTTATATATACATCTTTTTCCTTATGTTTTGCTTTCATTGTTTTGCTTGGAATTAGTGATGAAGTTAGATGTCTAATGCAGCAAGGAGATTACAGGTTTTGCTTTTAACAAGTTTAAAATTTGATTAGTCAATTAATAAACTGACTTTATTGGAACTTGGCAATTAATTGTGGGTATATTTAAAGAATGTATTGCTATTTGTAGTTCAGTTCTGATGAAGTCCAGTGGATGGAATAAAGCGCTTAACTTTTACTATTTTGTTAATTTTTATCATTTTGGCTATTAAATAGTTCTTATTTATTTGTCTCTACCAGCTTCTGTTGATCACAAAGACTTTTTGGTTATTAGAGTATCTCAGTAACCCTTTTTAAGGGCAATCTGGATAACTGGATGGAAAACAGAAAATTAACCCTTGGGATTCCACCTGTATCCCTGCTGGACAGGGGCATTGGGTGCTGACTTGTTGGAACAGGGGCTAATTATTGGCTAGGTTTGTAAGGATCTCAGGGCCAATGGCCTACTAACTTCCTATGATCCTATGATAACCATTACTTTGGGGCATGCAAACCCCATGAAACCACTGAGGACATCCAGTCTATACTTGGTGCTAATTAAATCCCTTACAAATAAAATGCATTCACAAGTGGAAACTTGATGGCAGTCTATGTAGGTGGCTAGATCTATTGAGACTATGCATGAGTTCTTAGAGGAAGTGTACAAATCCAAAAGTTACCCTAGTGTTTTTTACCAGATTATTTTATTTGGCCCCAGCTACTAATGCAGCTAATGAGTTCTTAGATGTTATAGCCTATTCAGGCTGTGAACAAACATCCAGCAATCAAGCACAAGTATTGAGAGTGCCTGCCACTTTGTACATAGTTAGTGATAGTCAGTAGTAACCTTTATGTCTAGTATAATGAAAATCAACATTTCCTTCTCTGTGGATGCCTTGCATTTAGACTACATTCCTAATGAAGGCCCAAGAAGGAAGATGGTCGAGCTTTGGTTTTTTTTTGTTTTTTTTTTTTTGCTTTTTTTTTTTTTTTATGTGTCAGCAGTGGTGAGTGCTTACATTGCTACTATGGAGAATGCAGTTGAAGAGATCATGAGAGATGTCCTGAGATCTTGTCTACTAAAAAAGGGCACTGTACTATGAGAGTGCCTTTTACAGAGAGGGAGGAATGTTACTCAGAGGAACACAGAGGTACCCCAGCTTTCAGTAAAGCAAAAGTGCACCTGCTACCTAGAATGGCTGCAAGAGAGGTGTATGTATCTAACCCATCCACAGTCAGTTATATGGCCATCACCCATTCTCATTCTCACCCTTATTCACTAAGAGTTGTGTAGAAAATGTGGACATGATATTATATGAACACTTTGATAAAGTGTTATGCCTTTGTAGCTATGATAGCCTTGTAATGTTACTATTAAAATTGTTAAAAATTGTTGCTTAGAATTAAAATATTTAACATTCATGGTGTCCACAGCTTTTTAATAACATTGTTGAAAAATGAAATGGAAGGCAACTGAAACTCTTTCCAGTGTAAATTTACGGCCTATCTAACTTTAAATGGTATGCCATTTACTTCTGGAAGAGCAACATACCACTTTATATCTCACTGCTATAACTCAATACTGATTATGTCTACAATCTATGATCTTCAAACAATCCATCTGAAACAGCTAGAAAATGTGCATTTCTTTCTAGAAAAAAATATTGTACTGGAAAACTTTTCAGAAATTCTTCAGACAGATGTGTGAGTATATTCACCATAACCATGGATGTTCAAGGACGAAGACCACTACTGCAGTATGTTTAAGAAAAAATGGGAAGATGACATCCAAACAAGCCAAATAACTTACAAAGCTTTGGACATCTCTTAATGACCCTGTCTTTGTGGAAGACCAGAAAAGTTTCTTTTCATGTGATAGCCTGATCAGTGAAAGCTAGTAGGAATATGATTTCTAGGACAAGAATTTTAACAAGACAGAAGCTGCTAGATGAAAACATCTTAATGTCAGCTTCTCAAAAACATAGAATAGTGGTATAAGTTCCTTATCTGTGGGTACAGGATTCCCATTAGGAATTGTTTTATTTATTTTTATTTTATTTTTTTATTTTATTTTACATTTGTTGACCGGGATAGTCCGACTGGATATATGTCCATTTTTAGCGGAGGCTAGGGGAGAAAAGCTCCACATACCAAAAAAGAGACAGTACATACATCACAGAGTGATAAACTCAGGCAGACATGTTTAGAAAAATATAGACAAAGAATACAGGCAGATATCAATATACATAATGTGCAGACATTACATCTGATTGGCAAAGACGTATCAGAAAATGTGAAAATAGAATACAATCAGATCTCATAATTCACAATGCTTAGACATTCAAATGCTATGAGACATAGATACTTGGCTAAACAGCAGGTTGGGTAGCAAGACATATATTAGTGTAGTTGTTAGACAGGTTTAGAACAAGAGCACAGCCAATGAGATGTGAGGTATTCTTTGAGTTCTCTTTTAAATAGGGGTGGTGAGGTTTCCTTGGTAACGGTAGTAGGGAGTAGATTCCAGATGTTACTGGTTGAGTTGGCAAATATAGCATCGCCTGCAGAGTTGCAGGATTTTTGGGTCAGTATCATTAGTTTATCAGCTGAGCGTAATGGCCTGGGGGCACTATGAGGGATGAGAATATTTTTGAGGGCAGGGATGTTATAGGTTGATGGAGTATTTTATGCGCTACTATAAGCTGGTTGAACTGTAGAAGGGTAGGATACTCTAGACATCCCAGTGCTTTGAGGTTCTGGCAGTGGTGGGTCCTAAAAGCCACGCCAGTAGGAAATCTAGCTATATGATTGTAACATCCTGATAATTTGTTGAGATCGGGTTTGGATAGGTTGGTGAGTACAGGGGAGGCAGACATGAGGGTAGAGAGGAGGTGTGATCTTGCAATAGCTACCCTAGCTAGGAGGGTGAGGAAAGGTTTGGCTCTGTACAGGGACCCAAGTTTTTTGCTGACGGACTTAATAGTGTGATTGACATGTTTACCAAATTTAAGGTTGCTGCATATTATTACTCCTAGAAGCTTTGTGTGGTCATCAGGGGAGATAATGGTGTCATTGTTAGATTTGATGTTGAAGGAAGGAGGAGAAATTTCATGTTTAGGGGAGAAAAGTAGTAGCTTGGTTTTGTTAGGATTTAGAAGCAGTTGGCGATTAGCTAGCCATGCTTCTACTATGCTAAAAGTGGTCTGGGTGAGCGTTAGAAGTTGTATAGGAGAAGAGGCAGAGCATATTAGCGTTGAGTCATCTGCATATTGGATGCAGGTGGCTCCTGGGATGGTGGTGTGCAGATCATTGATAAAGATAGAGAAAAGAAGGGGACCTAGTATGGACCCTTGTGGGACACCTAGGGTTAGAGGAAGTTGGGATGACAGCTTGCTCTGCCATAAGACAGCCTGCTGTCTACTGTTTAAGTAGGAGTGAAACCATTGTATGGTGTGTTGGTCTAAACAGATGGTTTGTAGGGAATTGAGCAGCAGCTGATGGTTGACCATATCGAAATCTTTTGAGAGATCTAGGAAGAGTGCTGAAGATAGTTTGTTGTTGTTACGATGAAGATCAATGACAGAAAAAGATAGAAGAGCCATGATGGTACTGTGGAATGGCCTAAAGCCATGCTGAGAGTCGGCGAGCTTTCCGTTTTGAATAAGAAAGTGCATGATTTGTTTGTGTATGCATCTTTCCATGATTTTAGCTAGTGGTGAAAGAATGGCTATAGGTCTAAAGTTAGATAATAAAAACAGCCAAACCAACTTCAGAACTTCTTCGACCAACACACAAGAACACCAGCTCACAACAGATGAACACTTTATTGAAGGTTTAGTGCTTTCTTCCCCTGATAGGGACTTCCTCAGAACAACTTACAATGAATTACCAAGCCCTTAAATACACATCACTCAATAATTAATAATAAAATAATCACATGATTAAATCAAATGAACTAAAACCATCATTGCAAAAATTTAAATACTTTAAAACACGAAGATGTGCACACAGTACATAAATGCAAATATATATATAAATATTTACCAGTGAAAACATTAAAAAGTTAAAGAAACAGTTCAAATGCAGACTGCTAACCCAGTATACATTTTAATTTCAAGATGCATGCTATATTAGTGGATTTGTTAATACCTGGATACTGGGTTGCATCCAATCTTAATTGCCACTTCAACTCACTAATATCCATGAGCAAATCCACCACTTTCCCCTGGGGGTCCTTTGTCAACTGATCAATGACCAAAAACTTGAAACACTGATCACCATGTTCCCTAATGTGCCTATACAGGGCATTAGTTATTTTCCCTTTTCTGACATAATTTACATGTTCACTAATGTGACTTTTAAAATACCTACAGGTCTTCCCCACATAGAAAACAGGACACTTTTGACACTTGGCCATATAAACAACATTGGAACTACAGCAATTATAGTGCCCCTTAATGGTAATATTTTTACCATTAAGTTTAAACTTGTCACCAGTTTCCAAAATGTGGTTACACCAATTACACCTTCCACACTTAAAATTCCCTTTGGGTCTATTAATACTTCCACTACAAATACCCTTATTTAACTCAAATAGATTTTTAAAAGACCTGTCTTTTCTAAATACTGTTTTAGGCGGGACATTACCCACTCTCTGCTCAATATTTAAATCATAACCCAGGATATCCCAGTTTTTTGTAATAACCTCTGATATCCAATAGGCATCTAAATTGAAAGTTGTGATAAAACTAAGATCAAAATTCTTACAGACTGCCTATTGCTCACGTTAATGCCTTGTCCCATATCAGGTAACAGGCAACCACCCAATATTGGCCTGTATACACCTTTTAATCGCTTTCCCACTAATTCTTGACTTATTTTATTCAAAAATTCAATGGGATATCCTCTTTTAACAAACATATTGGTGATAAACTCAACTTCATCCATAAAGTCGCTGTCAAGGCTCACCATTCTGGCTGCTCTCACCAGGTTCCCCTTGACTATCGACTTCTTTTGATGCATGGGATGCCAACTTCTGAATTGTAAATAAGAATTTGAAAAAGTGGGCTTTCTGTAAATCTTTGAGCGTAATGTTTCTTTATTACTGTCACAAATCAGGTCAACATCCAAATATGATATTTTTTTTACTATAATTATTATTAAACTGTAAAAAATTCCAGAGTATTTTTAATATAATATAAAAATTCATTGAGCTGACCTTCAGTACCTTTCCACAACAAAAACAGGTCATCCAAAAACCTGGTGTAATGTAGGACATTTACCCAATGTACACTGCTCATGAAGTACTCCTGCTCCCAAAAGGACATAATGAGATTTGTTAACACGGGACACATGCTGCCCCCATCACAATACCAGTTAATTGCAATTGCTTGAAATACTGGCCTTCAAAATAACTGTAATTATTCCCCAAAACAATGTCCATAAGAGCAGAAATTTTATTTATAGAATCCGGATCATATATACATGTCTTAATCAACTGTTTCTCCAACCACTAAATACCCTCATTGCGGGGAATGACAGAAAACATGTTTATCACATCAGTGGTCACCATAAACACCCCAGGGGATACCTTAATTGTTTCCAATTTTTCCAAAAAATGCCATGAATCTTTTGTAATATATGTGAATTCTGACAGGCCTTCCTGCATGCTGTAATCTAAAAATGTACTTATAAAGCATGTCTTGGACCTATGACCGTCCACTATGGGATGAAATTTTAAACCTGATAACCCTTTATGAATTTTTGGTATTCCGAAAATACTTGGTACCATGGTGATCATTGTTTCAAGTTTTTGGTCATTGATCAGTTGATAAAGGACCCCCAGGGGAAAGTGGTGGGTTTGCACCTGGATATTAGTAAGTTGAAGTGGCAATTAAGATTGGATACAACCCAGTATCTAGTTATTAATGAATCCACTAATATAGCATGCATCTTGAAATTTAAACATTTAATGGGTTAGTAGTCTGCATTTTAACTGTTTTTTAACTTTTTAATGTTTTCACTGGTAAATATTTATATATATATATATATATATATATATATATATATATATATATATATATATTTGCATTTATGTACTGTATGCAAATCTTTATGTGTTTTAAAGTATTTAAATTTTTTCAATGATGGTTTCAGTTGATTTGAGTTAATCATGTGATTATTTTATTAATTATTGAGTGATGTGTATTTAAGGGCTGGGTAATTCATTGCAAGTTGTTCTGAGGAAGTCCCTATCAGGGGAAGAAAGTGCTAAACCTTCAAAAAGTGTTCATCTGTTGTGAGCTGGTGTTCCTAAAGTTAGATAATTCTGTGGAACTTCCTCCTTTATGGAGAAGTATAACATGTGATTTTTCCATATTGCTGGGATGGATCCTTCTGAGATGGATCTGTTGATCAGAATAGAAATGGGAAGTGTTATGGCATCAGTTGCTTTTTAAAGATATTCAGGTGGGAGGTGGTCAGCAGCTAATGTAGTAGGTTTGAGCTTTTTGAGTAAGATCCAGATCAGGTTGGTAGGTATGGTTTGAAAGGTAAAAGTGAGTTGGGTGCTGGGTGGATCAGGGCTAGATGTGCCAGAGCTGGTGTTTGTGTCCGATGGAGTGAGATGGGTAGCTAGAGACTGGATTGTTTCAGTAAAGAAGGAGTTGAAACTGTTTGCAATTTCTACAGGGGATTTATCAAGGGCAGCTGATGGGGTAGGAGTGGCGGAACCACCTGAGTGGAGAAGATTTTTAATACCAGCCCAGAACTTTTGAGGTTTTAGCTAATATTTTTGTTGCAGGAGGGTGTAGTGATTTTTTTTTTGTCTAGAATGACAGAATGTTTGGTCTGGTTCCTTGGCTGCCAGTATCTTATTGGTCCATAAGGGCTTTGGTAACATGCCACCTGGCCCAGGCATTGTTTCTTAGTTTAATTTTGCTTTTTTGTTTCTTTAGATAGCCACGGTGCAACTGTGGCTTTTACATGGATGGTATGGGTAGGTGCATGGTGGTTAAATATAGCCAGAAATCTGGTATTAAAGTACTCGTCTGCTTCTTGTAATGGGAGTCATTTCAAGACATTCCAATTACATGCTTTGAGTTCATTTTGGAAGTTGTCAAGATTAAAGTTCCTGACATTTCTTATAGTTTTGTAGGTGGGCTGGTTGGAAATGTCAGCTTTGAGCCTAGTAATATAGGTAAGGCAGTGATTACTTAGATCATTGGGTAATGTACCTGACTTGTACTTTTGGGGGTGGCTGTTAATAGGTATCCAGTCAAGGATACTATTTTTGACTCTATGTTTGCTAAATCTGGTGGGGGTGGCAATGATCTGTGTAAACCCGTGGTGTTTTAAATGGGTGGAGGGAGTTTCAGAGGAACAGGTGTTCCAATCAATGTTAAAGTCCCCCAAGACAATGGTTTCCTGGGGACAGTTAGAAGCTAGCCAATGTAAGATATTTTCTAGAGTATTTTCATTCTTGCCGGGTGGAATATAAATGCAGACAATGCATCTGCATTTATTTTTGTTTATTATTAGTTTGTTGATGAGAATTTTTGCATTGCCAAACTGGGGTGGCTGTTGGGTGTCATTTGTTACTGTTAGGGCAGACTTGTATAGTACAGCTACCTCGTCACCTTTCCTGGAGATCCGGTCCAGTCTAAGGATGTTGTACTGTGGGGGAGGGTTATTTCGTTATCTTTGGTTATTGGTTTTGGCCAGGTTTCTGTGAGGCAGAGGATATCAGGGGAGTGAACAGCTAAGAGTCCATGTAGGCTATGGATCTTGTTGTTTAGGCTTCTGATGTTGAGATGACACACCAGAAATGAGTTTGGCAATCTGGGTAGTACACGTTGGGTTGTTAGATGCTGTGCTTGGGTCTACTGTTGTGGATGGGCCAGGGTTGGGGTGGATGTCTCCATCCTTCATAAGATTAATTTTAAGTTGCTTATGAGTCTTAAAAATTTGTTTATGATTTTTTCATAGCTTTTGTTTTTTAAGCTAATGTAGCAGTATTTAGTCAGGTGATGTAATTGGGGGGGCAAGGAATTAGGAGAGGAGATGGTTATGTGGTCGATAAACTTATTAAATGCAGGGCTGGTGTCTGAGAGTTTGTGTATTGGATTTCAAGATGTGTACATATTCATAGGAGCTTAGTTGATAAAGAATGAGTAGGAGGGGTACTAAGGGTAGCAGCATTAGTGTTGTAGCTGTAGTCATAGTAAATTACTAGGGGAGGGTCTGTATTGAGTGTATGTGGTGGATAAAAGATTAGAGAGAATAGAATAGCTATGGGTGGGTTAATATGGATAGTGGGGTGGATAGAGGGTGCATTATTGTGCTAGGAGTTTGCTAGGTTGTAGGAGCACATGTAGTTGGTTAGCTAATTAAAGGGGCATGCCAGTGGTATTATAAACATAGTACTACTGGGGGCGGGTGGAATATGGGGGCAGGGTGGGGCATGGAGCGAGCAAAGAAAGCGGAACGGGGCTAAACCAGTAAAGCAGATGCCTAGAGGCAGCATGTGCAGGTATAAGTTACAAGCATGCTTTTTTGTTTCTTTTTATATGCCCAATACTCTGTTCCTAAGCCCTGCTGTTAAATGAGTTGCAAGCACACTTTTCCGTTTCTTTTATATGCCCAATACTCTGTTCCTAGTCCCTACTGCTAAAAACTACACAGTTATCTGCCTGCTTCTCAATTTACAATGCAGAGAGCCCATTTTCCAATTCCCTTTTGTAACATGCTTGTTTCACTTAGATTATTGAGAAATGCATTGTTTGGTGGTGCCAAGCATACTACGCTCGTTAGTTGAACAGTAGAAAACATGCTGTTTTTACCTTATTTGGGAAAGAAAGAAGGCTACAGGAAAGTCTAACCCTTCCAACCTAATGCTTATCAGCATAAACAGCTTACAAGCGGGAGTTATGGGGATATTCACCAGTGCTTTTTTGGACCCAGTTTGTTAGGTTTACAGGTGGCAAGGTATTTTGGAGGATATTGACCTTATTAAAACACGTTCTGTGGTGGGGTAAGTCTTCCGTACTTGTTTTTATTCCCGGAATGACCCTATATGCTTTTACAAGCCTTTCAGGGGGAGGTGAGGTAGGAACACCTTATTAAAACAAGTTCCGTGGTGGGGGAAAGTCTTCCCTACTTGTTATTTCCGGAATGACCCTATATGCTTTTACAAGCCTTTCAGGGAGAGGTGAGGCAGGAACACCTTATTAAAACAAGTTCCATGGTGAGGAAAGCCTTCTGTACTTGTTGTTATTCCTGGAATGACCCTATATGTTTTTACAAGACTTTCAAGGAGAGGTGAGAGAGGAACACCTTATTAAAACAAGTTCCGTGGTGGGGTAAGTCTTCCGTACTTGTTGTTATTCCCGGAATGACCCTATATGCTTTTACAAGCCTTTCAGGAGGAGGTGAGGTAGGAACACCTTATTAAAACAAGTTCCGTGGAGGGAAAGCCTTCCATACTTGTTGTTATTCCCGGAATGACCCTATATGCTTTTACAAGCCTTTCAGGTTGAGGTGAGGCAGGAACACCTTATTAAAACAAGTCCCGTGGTGGGGAAAGCCTTCCATACTTGTTATTCCCGGAATGACCCTATATGCTTTTACAAGCCTTTCAGGGGGGGGAGGTGAGGTAAGTATACCTTATTAAAACAAGTTCCATGGTGAGGAAAGCCTTCTATACTTGTTGCTATTCCTGGAATGACCTTATATGCTTTTACAAGCCTTTCAGGAGGAGGTGAGGCAGGAACACATTATTAAAACAAGTTCCATGGTGGGGAAAGCCTTCCGTACTTGTTATTCCCAGAATGACCCTATATGCTTTTACAAGCCTTTAAGGAGGAGGTGAGGCAGGAACACCTTATTAAAACAAGTTCTGTGGTGGGGAAATCCTTCTGTACTTGTTGTTATTCCTGGAATGATCCTATATGCTTTTACAAGTCTTTCAGGGGGAGGTGAGGTAGGAACACCTTATTAAAACAAGTTTCATGGTGGGGAAAGCCTTCCATACTTGTTGTTATTCCCGGAGTGACCCTATATGCTTTTACAAGCCTTTCAGGGGGAGGTGAGGCAGGAATACCTTATTAAAACAAGTTCTGTGGTGGGAAAACCTTTCATACTTGTTATTCCCAGAATGACCCTATATGCTTTTACAAGCCTTTCCACAGGGAGGTGAGGTAGGAACACCTTATTAAAACAAGTTCCGTGGTGGGGTAAGTCTTCTGTACTTGTTGTTATTCCCGGAATGACCCTATATGCTTTTACAAGCCTTTCAGGGGGAAGTGAGGTAGGAACACCTTATTAAAACAAGTCTCGTAGTGGGAAAGTCTTCCATGCTTGTTGTTATTCCCAGAATGACCCTATATACTTTTACAAGCCTTTCAGGAGGAGGTGAGGTAGGAACACCTTATTTAAACAAGTTCCATGGTGGGGGAAAGTCTTCTGTACTTGTTATTCCCGGAATGACCCTGTATGCTTTTACAAGCCTTTCAGGGGGACTTGAGGTAGGAACACCTTATTAAAACAAGTCCCGTGGTGGGGTATGTCTTCCATACTTGTTGTTATTCCCGGAATGACCCTATATGCTTTTACAAGCCTTTCAGGGGGAGGTGAGGTAGGAACACCTTATTAAAACAAGTCCCGTGGTGGGGGAAAGTCTTCCATACTTGTTATTCCCGGAATGACCCTATATGCTTTTACAAGCCTTTCAGGGGGATTTGAGGTAGGAACACCTTATTAAAACAAGTTCCATGGTGGGGTATGTCTTCCATATGTGTTGTTATTCCCAGAATGACCCTATATGCTTTTACAAGCTTTTCAGGGGGAGGTGAGGTAGGAACACTTTATTTAAACAAGTTCCATGGTGGGGGAAAGTCTTCTGTACTTGTTATTCCCAGAATGACCCTATATGCTTTTACAAGCCTTTCAGGGGGATTTGAGGTAGGAATACCTAGAGAGGGGATATGATTATTAGTACTATACCAAGAACAGAGGTAATGCATTCATACATTCAGTATACATGATTATCAAACAAGTCCATGTGCACCTTTTAGTATTAGCAAACAGCAGCACTCTTTCCTATATATCTGCCTTAAGGGCTCAGTTAATTTTCATTATTTCTGTCCCTTATCAATGCTACACTACCCAGGACAGACCACTAAGTCAATGCAAACAACAATAAATGGATACAATATCAACAATAGTTTGCGAGCAGTTTGTAGCAGCCAATACCAATAAACATGCCTTAATTAGTCAAGGTTTCAGTTTGCAAGTAAATGCAGTAAACTGTTAGTACATTGAGCTCAGATAAAGAAACAAGAATTAAATACATAAGTATGTGAACATACCTTAACCGACTAGGACCTGATGCACTGGTTAATTTGAAAATGGCTGGTCAGGTAGGTGATTATGTAACCTCTGACTACTTGAGAGGGGGAGGTGAAGGACTGAACCGGGCTAAACCAGTAAAGCAGATGCCTAGAGGCAGCATGCGCAGGTATGAGTTACAAGCACGCTTTTTTGTTTCTTTTTATATGCCCAATACTCTGTTCCTAAGCCCTTCTGTTAAATGAGTTACAAGCAGGTCTGTTTCTCCCTCAAGATAATGAACTGTACTTCAGACAGAAGTAGATTATCCGTGCTGTCAGCCCTACAGTTCTCAGGATGGACTGTGTTAGTGACTGCTTATTTAGAGTCAAATGGTTCATACAATGAAGCAGCAGCACAGACTCTGTCCTTAGTGGGAACAAGTGATAGAGGTGGGCTTTAAGGCAGTAGGCTGAAATAGCTGAGGCATGTACCTTCACAGATGGCTAGGACTACACTGATTTGTAAACATTCATATGTCTTTACTAGGCATGCAGTCAAGGAAACCATTGAGGAGCCTATCCTGGTTCCTTTAATTGGCCCAGAGCACTGACTGGTTAAGTGAATTCCTCAGAGTCACATAGTAGGCAGGAGGAGGCTGACAGAATTAAACTCTGGACTATGGAAAGGAGCTCATAGCCTCAGTCCACTGTGAGAATCATAGACACCAAGGTTGGTGATGGATCCTTACCCTTCCTTTAAAAACAGAGACAGGGCCTATTTCATTTAGCTAGATAAGGTTCCTTGTATTTGGATTCCTACTCTCCCTCAAGATAATGAACAGCACCTCAGACAGCATGTGCCTAAAGACAATGAGAAGTAGATTATCCGTGCTGTCAGCCTTACAGTTCTCAGGATGGACTGTGTTAGTGACTGCTTATTTGGACTCAAATGGTTCATACAATGAAGCAGCAGCACAGACTCTTTCCTTACACTAATGAGCAGGAGGAAGAAGTAATGTTGTCTTACCCAAAAGAGAAGTGTTTTTGGCTATTGCTCCTTTATCTTCTAGACTACACTTGGACAAAAACTGAATGGATAAAAAGCATACAAAAACAGACCCGCTCAAGTGGTGCAAAAGGAAGCAGTTCCTCTGACTTCCTGTGTTGTGACCTAAAGCAAATTTTTCTGAGATGTTTGCATTTGTAGGGAGGAAATTGGTCTTTTTCTAGCACACCCCACCTATGGACCAGAGCCAGAAAAACATCCCTGCTTAACATCCATTTGTGAGGGTCTATATCTGTTCTTCTCACTTGTTCTGCCAGGCACTTTTACTGAGAGAGATGCTGAATTTTCTTAGTCAGTCCTGACTCCTAGACCAGATTCCATACCGCTATAACCAGCCCATGCAGACTATAGTGACTTTTTCTGCACACCTCTGAGCAGGGCTAGTCTTCTACTAGGTGGAGTCCAGGTTAGAGGTTGTGGATGGGGACCCAGTATAAAGCCTGAGCAAAAATTCCCTTATACAGCCAAGAGCTCTAGGGGCCTAGTGACACACAAAAGCTCTGATGGTCTAAATGCTTTATGATGCATTTTATGGATTATTTGAAAGATAATTACTGTTAAAATGTCTTTTTAACTGATAGCATGAAGAGTTATGTATATACCTCACATTACAGTGTGCATCCACCGATAAATTTGATGATATTAGTTTTTCACAAACACACACACAGATGCATGTAAAAACACACAGACAGAAACACACACGCACGCATGCATGCAAGTGCATACATACACACACACACACACACACACACACACACACACACACACACACACACACACACACTCTCAGACTGCATGGTTATCTACAGATAAATGAGAGGAATGCCAAATAAATTAGAGGAATACCAACTCACCTATGGCTTGTTTTTTTGTTGACACAACAGCATCTAGATAAGAAGCACACAGAGACATTGAGGACATCATAGCAAGGAACCCAACCACAGAAACAAGCACTATGAGGTGGCAATACTACTTGCTGCACCACTGGGCCACTGATAAGTTACTATCACAGATACCATGCATAGGCTTATAAGGATATCCACTTATTATATACACTGTTGAGGTTCTGTCTTAAATTGTTTTTATTGGATTTTAAAAATGAACACAAATAGTAACATTTGAAGTAAAAGAACATAATTGACATAATAAAGAGAGACAGAAAAAATAGAAATAAATACCAAGTACTATTCCAATCAGGGAAAAACACATAAAACAACTATTTACAAGGGTGTCTACTAAATAAAAATATTCTAAGGAGTATAGCTGCTATCAAATGTCATGAAAATATCAATCATTGTTATTTAATAGTTCTTTAAAACTTTTACAAGTATTATATGAAGAAGTGATTCTTGCAGATCTTGACTTAATAGTAATGAATTCCAGTTGACAAACTTCAGTTGCAATGTTGAAAATTTCATCAAAGGAGGGAGTCAATTCATTCTTCCAGTTTCTTATTACTTCCTTTGCAGTTGTTAATATGCTCCATAGAATCAGATATTTCAATCTTGTAACACACTCTGGGATTGGAGTATTAAAAAGAACTACTGATTTAGTTAATGAAAATTTGTTTGAAAGTAAATCCTGTAGGAAGACATTGATCTCCTTCCAATATGGCTTAAGTATAACACAATCAAAAACATATGCTACCAGTCAGCTTTAAGGTCTAACTTACATCTCCAACAGACTGTCTTATTTTTGGATATTAATTAAATTCTGTATAGAGTAAAAAAGGATCTGTGTAAGAACTTCCATTAAAATAATTTTCAGTTAAGTGAACAAGTAGTTTGTTTAGATGATGATAAAATTAGTTTTTTTCCTTATCATGGAGAATTTATTATTTATGAGTTTAAAGTAATTCCAATAGCTTTCTTTGTTGTATTCCAAGTCTTTTTTGATTCTTTTATACATTTTGGATAAAAGAACTTTTCCAGATAGTTTCTGTTGTACCATAAGAGATAAAAGTTCAATTAAGCTAGGGATAGAATCTCTTACCAATAGTTGCATAACTTTAATATTGTTTTAAACAAATTGTCAGCAAATTTGTACATACAACCACAAGTCTTCACCCTAATCAAATTTAGAAATTATGTATTGAGCAGAATACAAATTTCCCTTATTCATTAACTGAAGCCAATATATCAGATTATTTTCCTTGAAAGTGGACATTGTGGATAAATTTAGAGTGGAAATATTGTTTTGAGTATAAGCAATTGGAAAAATAGAAAATACATGCTTTATACATTGCATTCTTATTGATACAATTTCTCAGAAAGTTAACATAGAGAAGATTAATAAGTTGTATAAAATTATTTCTTCTCACACCAGTGAGACAGAGTTCCAACTGACCGAGTCAAATAAATTATTTATATCTAGAGTCACTATAGTTAAGTTCTCATTTGTTCTATTTGCATAATCAATTAATGTTAAAAGTCTTTTGAGATTGTCATAAAAATTTATGTTTAAATTAAAACCAGTTTGATTGGCATCAATCAGAAATGGGAGAAATTGTTCTAATCTGTTGGCATTAATAGACATAAACAATTTGTAGTCTATTTCTAATAGAAAAATTGGTCTATATGCAGATCATTTTACAGGGTTTTTATCTGATTTAAGAAAGCCAAGCCCGGAACAGATGGTCAAGAAGAGAAGGTTAACACTTGCACCACACCACATGGAATACATAGCCCTCCAGAATCCACACCAGCACTGCTTTCACATAAAAACACAAACCGCACACCCACCTTCATGGAGGTTCTCAATAATAATCTACACAAACAGCAGAGACCTCCAAGGCAGAAATGCACTCAACCACCATAACACAACACTAATCACAAGACACATAACTCTCTTAAACAGCATGCCGCTCAACCAAAGCACCTAAGGTAAAACAGCATGCCCAACACACTAGTCATAGGTGACTCGATAGTGAGGCACAAATGTCCCACTCACTAGGTTGAATAAGGAGAAAGTAACAGTCAGCTGCCTGTCAGGTGCCAGGATCTGCCACATAACGCACACACTCAGGTCCCGCAACAACAGGTACCATTGTACATGTGGGTGTGAATGACCTGAGACTTACCTCCCTGGACTACATGAAAAGAGACATGGAGGAACTCTCGGATTATGTAGCCCAGGCAGGTATGACCCTAGCCCTGAGCAGCATCTTACCATCACCCAGAATGATACCACAGTATAAGCAGAAAATGGTTGATTTCAACATTGGCTAAGTTTCTGGTGTCATTCTAAGGGGATCCAGTATCTGCCTGCTTGGGATGACATGATTGACAGACCTCAATGCTTTGCCAGAGATGGCCTGCATCTATCTTCCCTGGGCTTCCAGATACTGGCCAAGGCTCTTGCCACCCCTATAGTGCCTTTTTAGGTGGTGTTCCAAAGACCAAATTACCACTCTAACAGACACAAACAAATGCAGTCTGAGGGTCATGCTGCTCAATGCTAGAAGTCTAAATCTCAAAATGCACTCTCTCAAAGCACTCCTTAAAATGGAGAACATTGATATTTGTGCTGTAACAGAGACCATTTTCAAAGCAGCAGAAAGCACCCCTGCACTACCAGGCTATAACTCATTCCACACCTTTTGGCCCTAGAACTTGGACCGAAGCTCCAAAGGCAGTGGTATTTCCATATTCATAAAGGATGCGTACAACTCCAGACTAGTAGCCCAACATAACTCATCTGAGGTACTTCAGATGCAGCTAACATTGGGTAAGACAGTGATTCAAATTGCAGCCTGCTATAGGTCGCCAATCATGTCCCAAGACTCACAATACACATTCCTAAGCACCCTGGAGAATATTAGGGTCCAATCTAACACTGTCATACTGGGCAACTTCAACTACCTCTCCATTAACTGGGAAAACTACTCATGCACCAATACACTTGCCCAATGTTTCCTGGAATTCATTAATTCCAAATCCCTGGACCAGCTCATTCTTACACCCATTTGGAGGTAGCAACATCCTTGACCTGGTCATTACTAACATGGGCAACCGTTGCTCTACACCAATAGTCAACACCTCCCTAGTTAGATCCAACCATAAATTAATCACCTTGGAAATCCACATCCACCCCCCCCCCATAAAGATAGCCAGAATGAAAAACTTCTCAAAAGCTAACTTTGGGCTCCTAAAAACAGAGGTGGCTAACTTCACGGCACCCATTCAAATGGAGATCAGTTGCATGATTGCCGAATCATACACCAATGCACTGTACGAACACATACACAAATGCATGGATCTCACCATACCCAGCAGAACCAAGACACTCTCCTCCAAAAAAAGGAAGCTAATCTGGTGGTCCCCTGCCATAAACAAACTCTATAACAGAAGAAGGAAACTGATGTGGAATAAGGTTAAGTCCCAAGACTGGAAAAACTCCCTTACCAGCCTCAACAAAAAGTTGAGATCCCTCATCAAATTCTCTAAAGCTAGCTATGAAAACAGAATTGCAGCAAATAGTAAAGAAAACCACAAGGCCTTCTATAGTTATGTAAAGAATCTCCATGGCAATACCCAGATTTGCTCTGAGCTACTGCACAATGGTACCTCCTATACCAAGCCAATAGATATTGCCAATATACTGGTCAACAGATTTAGTGCCAACTTTACCCTTCTCTCCCCCAAGGGACCAGTCACAATACCAGTAGATTACCAGGCACCCAGTATTACTGCTGCACAGGTTAAAACAGCACTGTCCAAGGCCAAGAATACAGCTTCTATGGGACCTGACAATATCCTGGCTGTGTCCTACATGAACTACAGAGTAGACTGGCATCTCACCTGTGTGCCCTGTTCAGTCACAGCTTTACCTCAGGCTTTGTCCCTACCAAATGGCGCACTGCTACAGTCATCCCTCTCCACAAAAGAGGAGTGACTACAGACCCTGAGAACTATCACTCCATTAGCCTGACAAGTCTGATATGCAAAGCTATTGAATGCATCATCAAACTCTGGATCCCAAACAGTTTAGTTTTGTGAAGGGTAGCTCATGCCTGCTCAACTTGGTCAACTTTTTTGAGTCAGTCACCAGAGCTGTGGATGAAGGTAAGGTGGTTCATACAGCCTACCTTGATCTGGCTCAGGCCTTTGATACCATTCCCCACTCAGGAATCATAGAAAAACTCACTAAGCTAGGCATCAACCCCTATATCACTAGGTGGGTTGCAAACTGGCTCACAGGTAGAACCCACAGTATGAAAGTAGCTGACTCCAAGTCAGACTGCTGACCAGTCATGAGTGGAGTCCCAACGGGTTCAATCCTGAGTCCTTTCCTGTTTGGTATCTACTTCTCTGAAGTCCAGGCCAATATGAAGGGACTCTGGCTGTTAAAGTTCACAGACGATTGCAAGTTGGGAGCTATTATTAACTCCCCGAGTGATATTGGCATCCTACAGAAAGGTCTTACTGAGACCAATGACTGGTGTTAGAACCATGGCCTTAAGCTCAATGCCAAAAAATGTGTCATCATCCCCTTTGGGGAAAAACCCGGTTCCCATGAATTACCACATCGATGGTAATCCACTGAACACAGAAGGCATTATAAGAGCTCTGGGGACACAGGTTTATAACAACCTCTTTTTTGACCACCACATTGCCACTGTGGTCCTTCTATGTGGCACATCTCATTACTAACAGTTTGGCATCCAGGAAAAAAGAGATCATTGCGTCCCTCTACTCTTCCCTCATTAGGCCAATCATTGAATACAATTCCCCATTTGGCATGTACCTCACTAAACACCTGCAACAACTGGAGAGGCAGCAAAAGTACCTCACAAAAAGGATCCTAGGCCTTAAACATTTGTCCTCTATGGACAGACTAAAAAACTCCAACTATTCTCTGTCTCATATTGCCTACTCAGAGGCGATCTCTGCTTGACTTACAAAGCCATGTCTGACACAGCTCTGTTAGAAATGCTACATCTAAAGAAATCCCAATCCCTCCTTTCACACGCTCCAGAGACCTCAACCTCATTGCCACGATCAACAGAATATGCTAGAGGCACAGGTTCATAACCCAGAGACTGTCCATGCTATGGAATATACTTTCCATACATGTCAAGCAGAACACCTCACTGGCCCTCTTCAAGAGAAATCTTGATGAGTGGATGGGAAATAGTAAATTCACCCCGGGGATCACTCCAGTGGCTTTACTCAACAGAAGCACTGGGAACTAAGGTCAGGTGGCACGATGCCAGGTAATCCTATGGGCTAGGCTTGTATAGGCCCCAGGGTCATTAGCCTAGTACACACCTATGGACCTATGCAATGGGGAACTTGCAGTGTATTTCCAGAAGGGAGGAACATTTTCTAAGTTCTTAACTACCTTAAAAACTTTAAGTAATATATCAAAAGCTTCTTTTTGGCATTGGCTTATATAGTTCAGGAATAATGCCATCATTCCCAGAAGCCTTGTTGATTTTTAATTTATTAATTTTTGCTTTTACTCAGAATTTGAGATAGCTGCGGTGGTGGTGCTGTGGTAGCATTGTCGCCTCACAGTAAGATGTTGTCCTGTTCGATTCTCAGCTAGAGCGTCTTCCGTGTGGAGACTTGCATGAATGGGCATACCTTCATTGAAGGTTGTGCATCAGGGCTGACAACTCGGCATGTAAAAATCTACTGCCAATCATTAGCGGACCGGAGTTCCGCTGTGGCAACCCCTAACCGGGAAAAGCTGAAAGACACAACAACAACTCAGAATTTGAGATAGGCCTGTCAATGAGCTTCATTTGATCTTCTATTAATTTTTTCATGGTATATTTTATAAAATTTTTAAATTTTCTCTTGAGAGTCCATTAATGGTTTATTAGTATTTATAGCATTAAAATTATCTCTAAATTATTTCAAGATGCCCTCTAATTCAATAACTTTCTTCTTTTTTGGGGGAGTATATTTCCTTAATGTGGTTGGATTTACTAAACATTTTTGTTCTGATAGCTAAGTTATGCATATATTTAGGGTTAACTGAATAATTAACTATTTTAATCGTTTCCAAATTAATTATGATCTTGTGATTTAGGATTTCTAAATTTTACTATTTAGTTTATTTATTTATTTTGCCATATTTCTGTTTGTTTTTTGACTTTCTAATTTTATCTATTTTTTCTTGTAAGTCAATCATTCCTTATCCCATTGTTTTCTCTTTAATGTATAACAAGATATAATTGTACTATATAAATACACTTTTAAAGCATCAAATAGATATATCCCAGATATATCCTTCATATAATTACTAATCATAAAATTTTGAATTTCCTTTAAGAAAAAATATTTAAAGTCCTTTAATTAGTTATACAGGTAGTATACATTTAATAGAAATACTGTTATTATGTTTAGGATTAAATCAAAAGTTATAGCATTATAATCTGAAAATGGACAAGATATAACCTTAACCTTATCCAACCTATTTATTAGATCATTGCTATGTAAACTCTATCAAATCTGGCTTGAGTTCTATGCCTATGTGAATAATGAGTAAAAAAAAAAGAGAATATGGCTCTGAAAATTCATGTATATTTTTGACATGTAATAAATCTCTAAATTTTATTAATTCCTTAGCAGGTACCAATATTCTACTATTTCTAGTGGTGTTAGTATCCTCATCTTTTACAATGCAGTTAAAGTCTCCTGCTATTACAGTGCTACCTCTTGTGATTTGAACAAGTTGGTCAAGGTGCTGCTTAACAGTCCTAACTCTTATTCCAGGAAACCAATATAGATTAATAAAGGTATAACATTTTCTGTTAATTTCTAATGTTACTAAACATAATAAACCTTTAGCATCCTTATAAAAACTAACTATCTCAGGTCTAGGTACAGAATTTCTCCAGAAAATAACCACCTGTCTTTTTTCTGATTACAATGAGAACTAGATAATTCAGAGTATGATTTAGTGGCAATTCTATCAATATCAACCTGTAATAAATAAGTCTCTTATAAAAATATAATCTGGGAATTAAATGTTTTAACAATCTATTAGATTCCCTCTCTTGCAACCATTATTTAAATCATTAATGTTTAAAGACATGCATTTAAAGTGAGACGTTTAATGTAATAGTTCTACATAAAGAGTTCTCATGAAGTCTAAATAATGGGTATGTCTTTGAATCACTTCCCAAGTCAGGAATAGCTTGTCTGAAATAATGTGTTCATTAATGGATAGGCTGTTGATTATAAAAACAATAGTAGACACCCACAAGTAACACATTACTTTAATAGATTGCAAACAAACATTTATAAAACCCTTCAAAACCCACATGGAGTCTAACACTCCCTGTTTGAATAGCAGAACTATTCGAACATTCCCACCTATCAAAAAAAAAACAAAAACAAATAAAACAGCATCCTCTCTGCTGTGTTTATAGTATCATTTTTCATTACAGAAGTAAAATATAAACAAAATAGTAATTAAAAGGCCTCCCATGTTGATTGTTAAAAGTTTGAATTATAATAAAGAATTTTAATTATAAAGGTATATAATGCCATAATGATAGTAACATGTTACCATGTAAGGAAACAAAGAGAGAAAACTAGGATACAGGGCCTTAGATAATATAATGAAATACAGTTATTAATACATCAAAACATACAGCTAAAATGTAGTTATTTCAACTCAACAAAAGTTATGTAACTTGGAATATACTGCATAATCTATACAATTTACATCAAATTCAATAAATAACAATGGATGCAAGAATATTTTTGATATTTAACTTTAGAAGTCAGGTATGCATTCATTTTATATAATCTCACCCAAAAGAAAGTATCCATTTCAGCATACTTATAAATGCTTAAATAATTCTTTATCCCTATGTTATGTGATTTAAATCTAAATAAAAACAATGACAAAATATATTTAACTTTCATAAAGAAAACAGTGACTATAGGGTCACAGAATCTAAGACACCAAAAGATTCAGTCATATACTCAGAGCTTACTGTGCTATAATAGCAAGTAAGCTAAATAAAATAGTAACATAAAAAGATAAAAGGGAGAGTGTCATTTATATAGAAATAGTTGCTGTTTCAGATAAATTAGCACATCAGTAAGGGAGGAAAATGTATACCTCATTGTCTTAGTTATTGCTTCAAAACAGTTTTAACTTCACTTTAAACTCATGGAAGTAAAAACCCACCCCTAAGGCCTTGATTGACAGCAAAACCGATGACATCACTAACATTCATTTCCATTTTTTTTTAAAATATGAGAACATGGCGGAAAACTCAAATCGAGGAAAAATGAAGAACAAGCCATCAAGCAGCTGTCAACTTCATTTAACAACTCAGAGATGAAAACACAAGACCATGTCACTCATCCAGTGACCCAAGCAAGTCCAAATCAGACCCAGCAAAAATGCTCCCACCTTCCTCTCCATCTCCAAAACAAAGATCAAGAACAAGTCACAACCTGGACATCAGCAGTCACAAAAAACATTTATTCCCCCTAAAACAACCAACAAGTCTGATACCAAAAAGGAGAGAAGAGCAAAGCATAAGATAAGAGGGAAAAGAAACAGCTCTACAAATTTACACAAATATGTCATGAATGAGATGGCTCACCAAGCAGAAATCTCAAAATATCAAAGGGTATCACACTCTATGAAGGAAGGCAAGCACAAGGGCAGACTCAGGCAAATCCTACCATCCCAACAAACACAGATGTTACAAAAATCATGATGGCACAAAGTCAGTTTAAAAACTCCCCAACACAGGGCAGTGCAACTATTTAAATGTAAGGTAATAAGTTAAATGTCTTCAAGAAGACACATAACTGGAAAGCCAGTCACATAAAGAAGAATGCATTTAAAAAAAATGTAATGTGTCATCTACAGGAAAAATATTATGAAAACTATTCTATATATGTTTAATAATTTTATATTAACAGTATTGGGAAAAAAGAGAAAAGGAGACCAGGATTGTATTCAAGTTGGTAAGTAAAGAAGTGCTAGTAGAAAAATTAGCATTAACCGTATGCAATATTTTACATTAAGCTAACTTATCAAGTAAAGCTATTTTAGGTATGTTAATATATAGCATGGTAGGAAAATAAAGTTTTTTTTAAATTAGCTTTCTAGCAAAAGTAAGAGAATGGAAATTAACTGATTTTAGTTTACCTTAGTACAAAGGGATCCAAGTTTCCTTTTACTCCCAGCAGGACATCAGACAAGGCAAAATCAGTCATAATAATTAGATAATAAAGGAAGAAAAAATTAATTATTTTACATAGTGAAGTTATATAATGTTTGATTTATTTGTTCTTTATTGTCTTCTTTTTTTCACTTGTTTTCCATCTGGATCTCTCTGCTTGTCTCTTTAAGAAAGCACTGTTCCAATCCATATCTTCTGTTTGTTGTAAAATGTTGCTAATTTTCAAGTATGTTAAAGCTGCATCCAGGTCTTTAAAAATGTTTGTTTCATTGGCTAGAAAGATTTTTAATCTAGCTGGAAACAAAAGAACTTTTATTTGTTTCTTCTTCAGTTCTTATACTAATGAGAGAAAACATTTTCTTTTAGAGATAACTATAGTGGGACAGTCATTATCAAACCAGATAATTCTTTCTTCTATTTTAATGGGAGACTCTGACCAGGCAGTCTCAAGAACTAATTCTTTGTCCTGTGAAGAATAAAATCTTACAATGGTACATTTCAGAAAAGCATTATTCTTTGAAGGAATAGTTGAAAACAAAGATCTGTGATCTGTCAATATCATATGATAATGCTTCAGGTAAGTCTAGTATCCTAGGTAGCTAAGATGTCAAAAAGTTTGCCATAATATTTCCTTCTATTTTCTCTGGTAAACCAAAAATTCTAATGTTGTTCCTGCATGAGCTATTCTCTAGGTCATCCTTTTTTTCCAGAGAGTATTCTGTTTTAATAAAAATTCAATGTTATGTTCATCTTCATGTATTCCCTTTCATATCATTTAGAGAGTCTTTGATGCTGGATATTTGGGCTTTCAGCTACTGCAATGCTTCATGAATTTGGTTCATTTGTTTGGAGCGCTTCTCTTTAAAATTATCCAGTTTTGTATCCATGTTGTCCATTTTTAGAGATAAATCCTGGATCTTAGTGAGAATCAGCTGAAGTTTTTTCTTAAAGGGAGATTATTGTGAGTTTACTTTCAAATGACTCATTACTGGGCTGTATGTGGAGGTATTTTTTAGATAAAGTATTTGACAGGAAAAGGTTAAAATAGCAAAATAATGTTTTGATTCTATCTTAAAGGACACTTTAGTTTGCATAATTCTATTGCAATAAAACTGATAAGATATATAATAAATATTATTTCCTGTCAGAAATATATAAAAAAGCAGAGCAGGAGAATTCTGCTGCTATCCTGTCAGTATCCTACCCATGCCCCCTACAATGTTGAGATTCACCTGTGATGGAAAGTGAAAGAATGTATGTCCAATGTGTTACTTTTTATATACATTAAAAGCTTCCCCCGCACAGTCATTTTTGCCCACAGACACCCCTATACACATCAAACATAGCCACTTTATTGACTTTAAACATGCCAGCTGTCTGAATATCCTTAAAAATTGCCACAGTGAAATATTTCAGCTTGTTTTATTTAAATGCGCACTACTTCAGCAAAGTCAGACTAATAACTGTTTAAACTGATCCTGACAGCAGTGTCAGTCACTTTCATCCACAGTCAGTCCCTGTACCCATCAATTATATCTACTTTGCTGACCATGCACTCGTCAAATGTATATGATAAAAATATAATGACCACAGCAGCATATTCAACCATGTATCATGCAAATAGTAAAACAGTTCAGCTTGCTTCACATAAATATACATTACTCTTGCAAAGCCAGAATAATGACTGTTTAACTTCAACAAATGACAGCAGGACAAGTTTCTGTAATGTGCAGAAAGATTCCTCACTCAGCATTACAGTCACTTTATTGACTGTGCACACCTAATTAATAACTGTTTAACCTTATCCCGACATAACAGTGTATCACTTTTAATTGATAGATATTCCTGGGACCCCACAATTAAATCCACTATACTGACTATGCACATCTCAGATGTATTCATGTGATAAAATAATGTTTGCAGTAATGTACTTCAACTTTGTTTCACTCAAAGTATTCCAACTTGCTTCTCACAAAGTCTCTTTTCTCCTGTACAGCTAGAATAATGCCTGTTTAACTTGAATAAATTACAGTAGTATCAGTTACTGTAATTTGCAAACAACCAATATACCCAGAAATTATAACTACTTTAACTAAATACACCTCAATTATCTTATCATGAGTTTAAATAAATGTCTGCAGTAATGGATTTCAACTTTGTTTGACACAGTAACCAAAGCAAAGTATTCCAACTTTGCACTAATGTAGAGTAGTCCAAAAGAACAAGATGAATGTCTGTTTAACCTGAACAAATGACAGGACCAGTTAGTTTCATCCAAGAACAGCTCCCATACCCAACAATTATAACCAATTTCTTGACTGCACACAGTCAGTTTAAAAACTCCCCAACACAAGGCAGTGCAAATATTTAAATGTAAGTTAATAAGTTAAATGTCTTCAAGAAGACACATAACTGGAAAGCCAGTCACATAAAGAAGCATGCATTTAAAAAATGTAATGTGTCATCTACAGGAAAAATATTATGAAGACTATTCTATATATGTTTAATAATTTTATATTAACAGAATTAGGAAAAAAGAGAAAAGGAGACCAGGATTGTATTCAAGTTGGTAAGTAAAGAAGTGCTAGTAGAAAAAATAGCATTAACCGTATGCAATATTTTACATTAAGATAACTTCTCAAGTAAAGCTATTTTAGGTATGTTAATATATAGCATGGTAGGAAAAGAACTTTTTTTTTAATTAGCTTTCTAGCAAAAGTAAGAGAATGGAAATTAACTGATTGTAGTTTACCTTAGTACAAAGGGATCCAAGTCTCCTTTTACTCCCAGCAGGACATCAGACAAGGCAAAATCAATCATACTAATTAGATAATAAAGGAAGAAAAAAAATTATTTTACATAGTGAAGTTATATAATGTTTGATTTATTTGTTCTTTAGTGTCTTCTTTTTTTCACTTGTTTTCCATCTGGATCTCCCTGCCTGTCTCTTTAAGAAAGCAGTGTTCCAATCCATATCCTCTGTTTGTTATAAAATGTTGTTAATTTTCAAGTATGATAAAGCTGCATCCAGGTCTTTAAAAATTTTTGTTTCATCAGCTAGAAAGATTTTGAATCTAGCTGGAAACAAAAGAACTTTTATTTGTTTCTTCTTCAGTTCTCATACTAATGGGAGAAAACACTTTCTTTTAGAGATAACTATAGTGGGACAGTCATTATCAAACCAGATAATTCTTTCTTCTATTTTAATGGGAGACTCTGACCAGGCAGTCTCAAGAACTAATTCTTTGTCCTGTGAAGAATAAAATCTTACAATGGTACATTTCAGAAAAGCATTATTCTTTGAAGGAATAGTTGAAAACAAAGATCTGTGATCTGTCAATATCATATGATAATGCTTCAGGTAAGTCTAGTATCCTAGGTAGCTAAGATGTCAAAAAGTTTGCCATAATATTTCCTTCTATTTTCTCTGGTAAACCAAAAATTCTAATATTGTTCCTGCATGAGCTATTCTCTAGGTCATCCTTTTTTTCCAGAGAGTATTCTGTTTTAATAAAAATTCAGTGTTATGTTCATCTTCATGTATTCCCTTTCATATCATTTAGAGAGTCCTTGATGCTGGATATTTGGGCTTTCAGCTGCTGCAATGCTTCATGAATTTGGTTCATTTGTTTGGAGCACTTCTCTTTGAAATTATCTAGTTTTGTGCCCATGTTGTCCATTTTTAGAGATAAATCCTGGATCTTAGTGAGAATCAACTGAAGTTTTTTCTTAAAGGGAGATTATTGTGAGTTTGCTTTCAAATGACTCATTATTGGGCTGTATGTGGAGGTATTTGTTAGATAACGTATTTGATGGGAAATGTTAAAATAGCAAAAGAATGTTCTGATTCTATCTTAGAGGACACTTTAGTTTGTATAATTCTATTGCAATAAAACTGATAAGATAGATAATAAATATTATTTCCTGTCAGAAATATATAAAAAAGAAGAGCAGGAGAATTCTGCTGCTATCCTATTAGCATCCTACCCATGCCCCCTACAATGTTGAGATTCACCTGTGATGGAAAGTGAAAGAATGTATGTCCAATGTGTTACTTTTATACACATTAAAAGCTTCCCCCACACAGTCATTTTTGCCCACAGACACCCCTATACATATCATACATAGCCACTTTATTGACTTTACACATGCCAGCTGTCTGAATATGCTTAAAAATTGCCACAGTGAAATATTTCAGCTTGTTTTATATAAATGCACACTACTTCAGCAAAGTCAGACTAATAACTGTTTAAACTGATCCTGACAGCAGTGTCAGTCACTTTCATCCACAGTCAGTCCCTGTACCCATCAATTATATCTACTTTGCTGACCATGCACTCGTCAAATGTATGTGATAAAAATATAATGACCACAGCAGCATATTCAACCATGTATCATGCAAATAGTAAAACAGTCCAGCTTGCTTCACATAAATATACATTACTCTTACAAAGCCAGAATAATGACTGTTTAACTTCAACAAATGACAGCAGGACAAGTTTCTGTAATGTGCAGAAAGATTCCTCACTCAGCATTACAGTCACTTTATTGACTGTGCACACCTAATTAATAACTGTTTAACCTTATCCCGACATAACAGTGTATCACTTTTAATTGCTAGATATTCCCTGGACCCCACAATTAAATCCACTATACTGACTATGCACATCTCAGATGTATTCATGTGATAAAATAATGTTTGTAGTAATGTACTTCAACTTTGTTTCACTCAAAGTATTCCAACTTGCTTCTCACAAATTCTCTTTTCTCCTGCACAGCCAGAATAATGCCTGTTTATAACTTGAATAAATTACAGTAGTATCAGTTACTGTAATTTGCAAACAACCAATATACCCAGAAATTATAACTACTTTAACTAAATACACCTCAATTATCTCATCATGAGTTTAAATAAATGTCTGCAGTAATGGATTTCAACTTTGTTTGACACAGTAACCAAAGCAAAGTATTCCAACTTTGCACTAATGTAGAGTAGTCCAAAAGAGCAAGATGAATGTCTGTTTAACCTGAACAAAAGATAGGACCAGTTGGTTTCATCCAAGAATAGCTCCCATACCCAACAGTTATAACCAATTTCTTGACTGCATACACCTCAAATTTTTAATTGATATAAAATAATGGGCACAGTAATATATTAATCATATGTTACACATGAATAGTTATCACAGTAAAATATGCTAACTAGTTTCCCACAACTACACATTAGTCCTCAAAATCCTGAGTAATAACTACCTTAACCAAATGACTTAAAGGTCATTTACGTTCATTTTTATCCACTATCACACCCCCCCCCCATACCCAACAATCATAGCCACTTTGTTGACTGGGTACATCTTAGGTAACAAATTGTAATGCAATAAAAAATGATAATGGGCAACAGCAATTTTTCAGCCCTTACACATGCTTGCACACACACATACACACACACACACACACACACACACACACACACACACACACACACACACACACACACACACACACACACATAATTAGATGTACTCACTGATTGCAGCAACTTGTCTGTATATACCTCAGATGTCTGATTAAAACAAATTAATACATACTTAAACAATGCCTATAGTAATGTATTTTATCTTGCTTCTGTAAAAAAGTAACCCACTGCTGCTTTCCCACACAGACGCACCCATGTACACACACACCACCACACAGTCCCCCACATTTACACACACACACACACACACACACACACACACACACACACACACACACACACACACACACTTAAAGAAAAAGACTTACCATCCTATCATAGGCTATCGACCTGGTGGTCATCTTAAGTCTAGCCATTTCATCACAATTTAATACCATAGAAATGCTAGTCAATACCCAAGATTGCATTTAGTGATGACTGCCCATGTCCAGTAGGGTAGTGAGCTGTGTCCCTGGCAAGAATTTATGGAGTCTCAACTACTCATCCAAGTTCCTCTTGAACAGTGTCATAGAGGTGTTCTTTTTCACATGAATTGGTAGTCTATTCTAAAGATGTGTCAGTCACTTGGAGATAAATCTGTCCCTTAAGCATGTTGTATTTAAGTTGAAGGCTATATTTAGGTCCCTGGAAAAGGTAACTCTAGTCCGATTTGATTTATGAATATGCAGTGAGATCACTAGGTTGGGGTGCTGGATTGCAATGTAAGCCAGGCATAAGTCTTCCCTTGAAGTCTATATGATACAGACCATAGTGACAAGAACTTTAGTCAGTCTGTGTAGGGCACATGCTGAAGCCCCTTGATCTTCTTTGTTACAAACCTCTGAGGTCTCTCTAATTGCTGCAGGTGCTTAGTATGGTACATGATCAACGGGACATTATACTCAATTATGGGCTGGATAAGTGCTGAGTATAGGGGGATTATAACTTATTTTGCTCTTGAGGCAATGCCTTTACTAATCAAGTGTACTACGTAGATACCTTTCCTTACTACAGTGGACAGATAGTGGTTGAAGTTAAGATCGCAGTCATCTTGTGATCCCAGGTCCTTTACTACTTCATGGGTACTTAGGGTATTGTTGTTGATTTGATAGTGTGAGGGGACCTTGTTTGTGCTGAAGGGAATGATGGTGCATTTCTTTGCATTTAGTTTGAGAGCATGACTAATATGCCAGTTGTTGGTCTGTGTGAGACCCTCCTGTAGTATATTGACATAATTTCAGGATTCAATGATTTCACCTAGTTTGCAGTCATCTGCTAACTTGGTCAGCCACAATGCTTTAGTTTTGATATGAATTTCAAAAAAGTATATACCAAACAGTAGGGGGCCAAGCACTAAGCTCTGTGGCACCCCACTGGTAACAGGTCAGTTGGTTGATGTGGAGTCACCCACTTTGATAGGGTGTGTCTGGTTTGTGAGCCACTTGGCAACCCATCTCACAACAAAGGAGTTTACATTCAGTTTTCTAAGTTCATCAGTAATGCATGAATGTGGGACTCTGTCAAAAGCCTTTGCCAGGTGGAAGTATGCTGTGTGCATAAATTTGCCCTCGTCAGTGGTCTTGGTCACATTTTCAAAGAAATCCACCAGATTTAACAGGCAGGATCTGCCCTTCACTAAGCTGAATTGGGTAGGATCCAGGATAGGAGGTGACCTATGTCTTTATTTATGAGGTCCATAATGGTACGTTCCATGACCTTACAGATAAGGCTGCTCAGGCTAATGGGTCTTGTCTCTTATCCCTCTCTAACATAGATGACAAGCAGGTGGGGTATTTTGTTTAGATGCTTTAGTGCATAGAAACACATCAGAATGGATAGCAGCATCATAAAATATAAATGAAATGATTAACAGACAGACCTTACATGCATACATGCTTACATCTCAACAGCTTAGTACAAAATGGCAGTCAGGCTCATACATGCTCAGTATTTATACACTTGTGCAAGCCCTTGGATAGCTTCTTAAAGATATATTCACACACACATTGATCGGATTCCTATCACGTAGTCAAACTTTTACAAGTTCGAACCACATATGGTCGAGACCATACGTTCGAATTTGTAAAAGTTTGAGCGTTTAAATGGAAATCTCCATAAGCAGAGGTTTCCATTCACTTCAATGTGGTGCAATCTCAGAGATGGTATATTTAAGTAGCGGGGGGTGTGGGGTGCACGGCCCCCCACATGGGGATGCAGGGGGGCTTACCCCCTTGCTTACAGCAAGTTATTGTTTTGTCCTTTGTGTAGTTATTTTTTTTTTTGCATACTCGAAGTTCTGTAACTTCGAACATAATGGTTCGACCATTCAGTGTTCAGAGTTACGGAACTTCAATTATCCAGTACAGACCCACATTGATCTACATCCTTCCTCTTAAAAAGATTGCCCTTAGCAAAGTATAACATTAGAGTTAAACATGCATTATTATAATCATTAGAAGCAAACGTAATGCTCATATCCAGGTTGATGTTTATCTATTAAATGGTCTGGCGATATGACTAGATGTTGTAACATAACAATCTGGACTGAATTTACCAACAGGCTCAGTCTTCTGTGAACAACTGTTATCAGGAACTTCTGGATTCGTCACAGGACCATGATCATGCTCTGGAACTTCCTCTGGAATTGGAACACTGGACAACTCACTTTGAGATAGAGTCTTTCTCACAGGCTATGTGCTTAGGCTCGAACACCAGACCAAATGCTTCTGATTCAGTCTAAACTCTGCTCCTTGTGATTCCACAATGTACGATCTTTGCTTTGGGCAAATACTCTTCAGGACTCCAAGCCAATCATAACCTTTGGACATTAGCATCCTTACCACTTCTCCTTCTCGTAATGGATTGAGCAGTTTGCTGATCTTATCATAGTAGGACTTCTGGGTTAAGCACTTCTTCAACAAATTGGTTTTCACTGACCTGTTGTTCTTGACACATGGAACAAACAATTGACTACTGACTGGTAATGTGGTACTGGTTTGTTTCGACAGAAGTGTCTTGTCAGGTGAACCAAGATGTTTATCACAAGGAATATTTCTGAGATTCAAGAGATTCAGGAAAACATCACTACTGTCTCATTTTGACATCTCTAGTAACTGTTTTGCACTTTGAACTGCACATTCTACCAAAACATTTGACTGGGCTACTCATGACCTGAGTAAAGTCCCATTCTTCAGCAAATCTTTTGAACTGTTGGCTTATAAACTGCTTTCCATTGTCAAAAATAAGATTGTGCAGGCTACCGTGGACTCCAAAATGATGCTTCATCTTAGTAATACAGTACTGGATGCTAGGTTAGGAAGTATGTCAATGTCGAACCAATTGGAATAAGAGTCTACTAACACTAAGTAACGTTGACCATTCCACTCAAAAATGTCAGTAACTACTGTCGACCAAGGTAGTTTAGGAATCTGGTTTAGCTGAAGTAGTTCTTTCTGTTGATGTAGCTTTGTACTATTACATACAAAACAAGAAGAAAGTACTCTCTCAATGTCTTGTGACATAGGAGGCCAAAATACTAGTCATCTCACCCTTCTTTTGGTAGACTCAGTTCCTGGGTGACCACGATATAAGATAGTAATATACTCTTGTTGCAAGGACTTTGGGACAATTACCTTTGGACCTTTCATAATGATACCATTGTCAGACAAAATCTCATCTCTGTATGGAAACTAAAGTTGCACTTCTTGAGGTAAACTAGATTGCTTTGATGGCCATCCTTGATCGATAAAGTGGTTGAGCCTCTGTAAAACTGGATCTGTGGCTGTATGATCTCTCAGCTCATCAAGATGTGTGGATGAAAAATTTCTCATTTCCATGACTTCAAAATCAAGATTCTCATTCTCATGCTGTTTAGTGGTGTTTCTGTGCAATCTGGATAAGGTATCAGCAAGAAGTTTGCCTTTCTTGTAGACAAGAGTGAAACTCTACTTCTGCAATTTTAACATCATGCATTGCAATCTGGCTGGAGCTGAATGCATAGGCTTTCTCAAGATAGTGACTAGGGGATGGTAGTCTGTTTCGATCTGGATAGACATGCAAACACAATTGCCAAAAGCTCAATTTCAATCTGAGCATACTGCATCTCAGTTTGGGTAAGAGTTCTCGATGCATAGGCAATAGGTTGACTCTCTTGTAGAATGACTCCAAGACCAAATCTTGAAGCATCACATGAAAGATTAACTGGTTTGTGAACATCATAGTTTCTGAGAGTTGATGAACTGGCAATTCTCTGTTTCAGGGCATCAAATGCTCTTTGGTGTTGCTCTAACCAAGACCAGTATACATCTTTACATGTCATTTCTCTGAACGGTGCTTAAAGGTGGCTTAAGTCTGGAATGAACTTGCTTAGATAGCTAACCATGCCAAGAAAACTTTGCAGGGCTTGAACATTTTCTGGAGCTGGCATCTCAAGAATGACTGTTTGCTTTTAAGGGTCTCTTCATGGGACTGAATTAGTAAATAAATGAGCAACATAAGTAACCTCTTGTAGCCTTAATTTGCATTTCTGTGGATTGAGCTTAAGATTCATTTAACATGCTCTTTCCAGAACTTTTCTGAGGTTTCTGTCTTGCTCAGATTCACCATTACCTCCTACTAATATGTCTACTATAATAGCACAAGGATACCCAGAAAATGTTGCTGCACTATACATTGAAAGACTTCACTTACAGAATTTTTTCCAAATGGTATTCTCAAAAATGTGTACCTTCTAAACAGAATGCTGAAAGTAGTTATCAATGAGGATTTCTTGTCAAGCTGAATTTGCCAAAATGAACTCTTTGCATCTAAGACAGAAAAAACAGTGGCATTTGGCATCAAGGCTGCAACTTCTTCGACTAAGTGTATTGGATCATGAGGTCTTTTTAGTGCTTTGTTCAAATCTCAAGAATCAATACATATTCTGGTGTCATCTGAGCTTTTTTATGAGCTGCCACCATGGAAGATACCCAATTAGGTGGTTCTGCAACTGGACAAATCACACCTTGTTGCACTATTTTATCTAACTCCGTTTTGACTCTATCCTACATGGCTATTGGAACTCTCTGAGCTGGCCTGATAATTGGACTGACATCTAGCTCTAGCTTCATGGAGTGCGCAACTCAAAACTTTCCTAATTTGTCTTCGAAAAGATCAGCATAGGTAGAAAAATGATACTGGATGAAATTAGAGTAGTGGTCTTTCATAGGTTCATAGGTGTGTACTAGGCTAATGGCCCTGGAGCCTTTGCAAGCCTAGCCCAGAGGATTACCCTGGCATCATGCCACCCAACCTTAGTTTCCAGTGCCTCTGTTGAGTAGAGCCACTGGAGTAATTCCTGGGGTAAATTTTCTATTTCCTATCCAGTCATCAAGATTTCTCTTGAAGACGGCCAATGAGGTGCTCTGTTTGACATGTATGGGAAGTCTATTCCATAGCATGGGCAGTCTCTGAGTTATGAACCTGTCCCTCCAGCACGTTCTGTTGATTGTGGTAATGAGGCTGAGATCTCTGGAGCATGTGCTGTGGAGGGATTAGGATTTCTTTAGATGTAGCATTTCTAACAGAGCTGGGTTAGACATGGCTTTATAAGTCAAGCAGAGATCGCCTCTAAGTAGGCGACATGAGACAGAGAATAGTTGGAGTTTTTTGAGTCTGTTCATGTAGGACAAGTGTTTAAGGCCTAGGATCCTCTTTGTGAGGTACTTTTGCGGCCTCTCCAGTTGCTGCAGGTGTCTAGTGAGGTACATGCCAAATGGGGTATTGTACTTGATGACTGGCCTAATGAAGGAAGAGTAGAGGGAGACAATGACCTCTTTCTTCGTGGATGTAAAACCCTTAGTAATGCGATGTACCACATAGAAGGACTTTCTGACCACAGTGGCAGTACGGTGGTCAAAAGAGAGGTTGCTGTCAACCTGTGTTCCCGGATCTGTTATAATGTCTGAGACAACAAAAATATGCACACTTTGGATTGAAAATAGAAGAAAAAAAAACAGCAATTCCATACCCTAGAATAACAGGTATGGATAAATGTCAATGTTGCAATTTTTGTAAATATGTAGAAGTAGTGAACTCGCTTACAGTAGGAGATTCACAGTTTAGGTTAAAACTGAGGTACAATTGTAACTCGAGAATGGTTGTTTATTTGGCTAGGTGCCAATGCTGTCCTGCTTTTTATGTTGGTAAAACGGAGCGTAGGCTCCATGAAATAATTTATGAGCACCAATATGCTATAAGCAGGAAGAAGCTGGACAACGCCTTAGCCAAACACATCCAGGGAAACAATGAACATAAATTGAAATATTTGGTCATCAACCAGGTTTATCAGAACATCAGGGGTGGCCCCTTGCCCTTGCAACTTGAGGAACTAGAATTAGCCTGGCAGATTAAATTAAATGCATACAATTTTCCAGGCTTGAATGAAACCTGTTCCTTAAGCAGTATTTTAAAATTAAAGAGCTTAAGGAGATGAACGAGTGATTTTGTAGGTTTAGCATTCATTATGTATTTACTATATGTTTTTATGCATATATAATATGAGTTTAATGTGTCATTTGTAATGGGTTTTGAATTTTATTTATGACTATATGTTTGGTTTTAGTGATGTATCTTTATATGTACATATATATATTTTACGGAAACGTATTCAGTTTCCTTGTGTGCCTTTAAGGAAGTAGGGAAGGAAGGTTTGTCTCATCATGATTGGTTAAATGTTTACACCTGAGACTATTTATATGACTTTTAAATTTTTATACTATTTTCTGAAGAAGTTTGCACATTGTACAAATGAAAAGTGCTTCAAATAAATTGCAGTTAATCATAGCTTTTAAGGCTTCGTTTTACTTTGGCAAGTAGCCGTTACTGATTTTTTTACCTTGTTTAGCTGTTCAGTGTGCTTTCTTATTTACTCGTTTGGTATGGCATCTGGCTCGGCAGCTAGCCAAAGTCTTTTTACTCCCAGTGAGGCACCTGAGTTATTAAGAGGCTGCACTAATGGGATTACTGAAGTATCTGTTTCTGACAACTTTCCTGTGACTGGTTCTCTGTTGGACTCGTTAATTACAAAGATTGAGTCTATTTTTTCGAGACTTGACCATCTCGATATGCAACAGCGTGAACTTCGTGACTCACTTCCAGCTTTAGTGGGTCAAAATCTTCCTTCCAAGCCTCCGGTGAGTTGTGGCAACTTGGAGGCATTACCAGCTACAAGAGCGGCTGCAGTACTCAACCCAGTATCTACACAACAGGGCCAATGAGTTGTAACAGCCGACACGACACCGGTAATTGACAGAGTTATTTTGGCAGCAGGCAGCTCTGTTTTGACTTTTGGTACACAACCAACATCTAGTAAAGAACGAGCACCTATTAATGCCCAAGCTCAACCATTCGTTTCACCATGTAATCCGTTACCGAACGTGGACAATAACAACTTCAGTTTACCAGTATTGACATCTTGGTTAGCCAAGAGTTTTTCTTTTTCTGGTTCCTTGACTACTAGCGACGAGGGACATTTTGAAAACAGAGGTAACATTAATTCAAATGTTGACATAGTGGCTAAATTGAAATCTTTTGATAGCCATTTGATTAAACTTAAGAAATTACAGTTGGAAATATCATATTTTCGTGAATGTTTATCATGAAAAGTGGTGCCGAAAGGACTACGGCATCACCAATATCCTACTGGGCTTGACATTAATTCTGACTTCCATAAGGAGCTCATTGAATTGTTTGACCATCAAGGCTTTGACCTTTTGGAGCATATGGTCAAACATTACTTTTTATGGGTAGATGCTTTAAGTAATAAAGTGGCAGAGCTTGACAACAGTATTAAGTTTGATGCTGACTTCCTTAGTTACAAATATGAATATGGTCGAGTGTTTTCTAGTATTGACCAGTACATGTTGAAATTAAAAGTGAATAAAATCAAAAAATTGGACCGTGACTGTAAGGCTTACCAGGAAGGAACAGCTTATCCTACCCCTTCGGCAGCCCAGGTCTGGCATAAAACCATAGCTTCCAATGGGCCATCTTTTGCTAATACCGGTACTATTGTTGATAACAATAGCCAAAATCAGCAGGAGAATCAAACTTCCATTGTTAATGATGGCAATCATTGGGACAAAAACCTTGATTTTCCTAACAATGATAAACCTGATGGTCCAGTCGAAGTCAGGAGGAGTGAAAGGTTACAAAATTTCCACAGGGGCAAAATAACTTTGGTCAACACAAACAGAACCAAAATTTTTGGCATACCAACTACACTGGGGCCAGACCGAAACAGCAGAAAAATTTTCAGCTGAACAAGTCCAAACAAAAGTCCAACAAACGCAAGACCTAGTTAATTTTACACCCGACCAGGTTGAATTAATGTCTAAGTTGGTTGACCCTCGTGTACAAAGTGTGACTGACTTATGTTTGGACTTAAGCCCATTTGGGAATGACCAAGCTGAACTTAACATTCATAAGGAGTTGGTTGATCCTGGTACTATTGAAAGCCCTGTCATTGTTACCAACAAGACAGGGGATTTTAAAGTCTATAATTTTTCATCTGTTGTCATTACATCTGACATTGTTGACTTTTTATCTAAAGGGTATACATATGTCCCAGTACAAAAACTTGACCTGGTGAAAACAATTATAGACATTAAAACCTTCACTATGAAGTTGTACTTTAATTTAATTATGGGAGCCACCATTAATGCACCATGTACTGACAAATTTTACATACCTAGTACATACAACCCTCCTTTATACCTGTTGTTACAAATTTCCGAACAAATGTGTGAATCGGACATTAGAAAAGGTATCAGAAATGGTTTTAAAACCAATACTAATTATCACACAAGTAGGGTTGAACGTGAATATCTGGATTACTTTAGATCTCAAGACTTTCGTATTTGTAAACCAGATAAAGGAGGGGACTTGGTCATTTTTGATAATATGGATTACCAAGAACGCATGTTAACATTGCTAGATAATTATGCATACAAATTGAGCTCACGCTCAGAAGTCAATAAAGCTTATAGCATAATTAAAAACAGCATTGAAGACATGGTCATAGAAGGTAGGTTAGAACAAAATGTATATAACTACATGACAACTTTATATCCTAGTATCCTTACTTATCTGGTATCCTGAAGATCCATAAAAATGTAATGAACCCTCCTATGAGACCACTAGTAGATGGTTGTGGTTCTCCAACATATTCATGTGCCAAGGTTGTAGATTCCATACTGCAACAATACTTGGTACATGAACATCAAATATGTAAAGACTCTTGGTCGTTTCTTAAGAAAATTGACAGCTTGGAATATAATGTGAATTACAACTTTCTCACAGTTGATGTGAAAGACCTGTATACGTGTATACCACACGACACAGGTATTGAGTGGGTGGGTCTAATGCTTAAGAAAAATGGAGCTCCAACTATTGAAATTGCACTAGTGACCGAATTACTTGAGCTCATACTTTACAATAATTCTTTTATGATAGGGAATAACTTCTACTTACAAAAAGTAGGAGTCGCTATGGGCTCTCCATGTGGGGCAAGTATAGCGAATTTAGTAATGGCTTACTGGGAATTGGAATTTGTGTTCAGAAACACTAGTCTCAGTGACTGTATAGTTTACTATACATGTTATTTGGATGATATTTTCATCCTTTTAAATGGCGACTTAGAGACTAGCAATAATGTGCTGGAACAATTTAACCAGTCAACCCAATTCTTACAATTTACATCTACATTTGACACAGAAGCAATAGCATATTTAGATATATGGCTACCTAAGAATAAAGAATTGGGCAGCTTTGTAGCTAAAATCCACAGGAAAAGTACATATTCTAATTCATTCTTACACTTTTCAAGTTGCCACCCATACCATCGGAAGTGCTCTGTCATCAAGGGACAATTGGTGAGAGCTTCACGCATAGTAAGTCAGGACGCTGAGTTTATAGATGAATGTTACTTATTGAAAAGTATGTTTTTACAACGGGGTTATCCAGAGACTATGATAGACAGTTTAATTGATGAGGTTAAATACAAGAGATTTAATAGCATGTATAAACCTATACTGAGTGTTAAACATACCTCACCTGAGCAGATAGGGTTATTAAATACAATGACCATTAATAATGGTGACCATATCCCTGTCCTGTTTAAGGACTTTCGTTTAAGTTTTATCGCTACATACACTATATATAGTCATTTTTGCATTGACATTATCCAGAAAAACTGGGATTTATTTAAAACTAATCCCAACATCTGTAGTAAAATGGGTGATATTCCTAGTGTTATTTTCAGGAAGGGTAAACATTTGAAAAAATTACTTGAGCAACAAGTATGTAGTTACCCTAGAATAACAGGTATGGATAAATGTCAAAGTTGCAATTTTTGTAAATATGTAGAAGTAGTGAACTCGTTTACAGTAGGGGGTTCACAGTTTAGATTAAAACTGAGGTACAATTGTAACTCGAGAATGGTTGTTTATTTGGCTAGGTGCCAATGCTGTCCTGCTTTTTATGTTGACAAAACGGAGCGTAGGCTCCGTGAAAGAATTTATGAGCACCAATATGCTATAAGCAGGAAGAAGCTGGACAATGCCTTAGCCAAAAACATCCAGGGAAACAATGAACAGAAATTTAAATATTTGGTCATCAACCAGGTTTATCAGGACATCAGGGGTGGCCCCTTGCCCTTGCAACTTGAGGAACTAGAATTAGCCTGTCAGATTAAATTAAATGCATACAATTTTCCAGGCTTGAATGAAACCTGTTCCTTAAGCAGTATTTTAAAATTAAAGAGCTTAAGGAGATGAACGAGTGATTTTGTAGGTTTAGCATTCATTATGTATTTACTATATGTTTTTATGCATATATAATATGAGTTTAATGTGTCATTTGTAATGGGGTTTGAATTTTATTTATGACTATATGTTTGGTTTTAGTGATGTATCTTTATATGTATATATATATTTTTTACGGAAATGTATTCGGTTTCCTTGTGTGCCTTTAAAGACGTAGGGAAGGAAGGTTTGCCTCATCATGATTGGTTAAATGTTTACATCTGAGACTATTTATATGACTTTTAAATTTTTATACTGTTTTCTGAAGAAGTTTGCACATTGTGCAAACGAAAAGCGCTTCAAATAAATTGCAGTTAATTATAGGTTTTAAGGCTTTGTTTTACTTTGAAAAGCAGCCGTGACTGATTTTTTTACCTTTTACCTGTTCAGTGTGCTTTCTTGTTTTCCCAGATCTCTTATAACACCTTCTGTGTTCATTGGACTACCATTGATGTGGTAGTTCATGGGAACAGGGGTTTCCCAAAGGGGATGACGACACATTTTTAGGCATTGAGCTTAAGGCCATCATTCTGACACCAGTCATTGGTCTCAGTGAGGCCTTTCTGTAGGATGTCAACATGACTTGGGGGATAATAATGGCTCCTAACTTGCAATCATCTGCAAACTTTGTCAGCCAGAGTCCCTTCGTGTTGGACTTGACTTCTGAGAAATAGATGCCAAACAGGAGAGGACCCAGGACTGATCCCTGTGGGACTCCAGTCATGACTGGTCGGCAGTCTGACTTGGAGACAGCTACTTTCAAACTGTAGCTTCTATCTGTGAGCCTGTTTGCAACCCACCTATTGATATAGGGGTTGATGCCCAGCTTAGTGAGTTTTTCTATGATTCCTGAGTGGGGAATGGTATCAAAGGCCTTGGACAGATCAAGGTAGGCTGTATGAACCACCTTACCTTCATCCACAGCTCTGGTGACTGACTCAAAGAAGTTGACCAAGTTGAGCAGGCATGATCTACCCTTCACAAAACCAAACTGTGTGGGATCCAGAGTTTGGAGATTCCCTATATCCTTGTTTATTAGGTCCATGATGATGCATTCCATAGCTTTGCATATCAGACTTGTCAGGCTAATGGGGCAATAGTACCCAGGGTCTGTAGTCGCTCCTCCTTTGTAAAGAGGAATGACTATAGCAGTGTGCCATTCAGTAGGGACAAAGCCTGTGGTGAGGCTGTGTTTGAACAGGGCACACAGGTGAGGTGCCAGTTCACTCTGTAGTTCATGTAGAAGACAGCCAGGGATATTGTCAGGTCCCATAGAAACTGTATTATTGGCCTTGGACAGTAGTGTTTTAACCTGTGCAGCAGTAACACTGGGTGCCTGGCAATCTACTGGTATTGTAATTGGTCCTTTGGGGGGGAGAGGGGTAAAGTTGACACTGAATCTGTCGGCCAGTATATTGGCAATATCTGTTGGTTCAGTATAGGACGTACCATTGTGCAGTGGCACAGAGCAAATCTGGGTATTGCTGTGGAGGTTCTTTACATAACTGTAGAAGGCCTTGTGGTTGTCTTTACTATCTCCTGCAGTTCTGTTTTCATAGCTAGCTTTAGAGGATTTGATGAGGGATCTCAACTTTTTTGAGCCTGATAAGGGAGTTTTTCCAGTCTTGGGACTTAACCTTATTCCGCATCAGTTTCCTCCTTCTGTTGGAGAGTTTGTTTATGGCAGGGGACCACCAGATTGGCTTTATTTTTTTGGAGTAGAGCATCTTGGTTCTATTAGGTATGGTGAGATCCATGCATTTCTGTACATGTATGTACAGTGCATTGCTGTATGATTCGGCAGTCATGCCACTATTCTCTATTTGCATGGGTGCCATGAAGTTAGCTACATCTGTTCTTAGGAGCCCAAAGATAGCTTTGTAGAACTTTTTCATGGTGGTTACCGTTGCAGGGGGTGGGGTGGGAGGGATGTGGATTTCCAAGGTGATTAGTTTGTGATCGGATCTAACCAGGGAGGAGTTGACTATTGGTGTAGAGCAACAATCACCCATGTTAGTAATGACCAGGTCAAGGATGTTGCTACCTCTACTGTAGGTAAGAACAAGCTGGTCCAGAGCATTGGAATTATTGAATTCCAGGAAACATTGGGCAAGTGTAATGGTACATGAGCAGTTTTCAAGCTAACTTGATGGACTTCCTTATTAAATGAAAGCAGTCCCATTTTCAAACTTTCTCTTAGCCCTAATAATGACTAGATGTGCCTCTTGACCATGTAAAATAACAAGTCGTAACTTCAGAGTACATGAAAGCACTACTGTGATTTTTGGTCTGAATTTCTTCACCACCATAAGTAACAAGCTTCTCACACTTTACCAAATCAAGCCTTTCACCATGACACACTCTAGCAAATGTTGCTGCTGACATAACATTGCACTTGGAACCTGTATCAACTTTGAGCTCTATGGGTTTTCTTTTTATCCAAACAGTACAAAATACATCATTCTTTGCCCATAAATCTACTGCACTAACTGTTTCATGAAGCACCGATACATCATTAACATAAAGAGTAGGGTTGCAGCTTTCTAATTGATCAACTCTTTCCTTGAAATGTTCCCTTTTAATAAAAGAATGTGGCCTTTTGATTTACAAAACCTTTTGAAATGATTCCATGTATTGCATTTGTGGCATTGCTGACCAAAAGCTAAACATTTTTCCCTTTTAAATTCATGATTTTCATCACAATTATGACAGTTGGCGATGAAACAGGGAGGGGGCCCATGCTTTGAGTTGGCTGACTCACTCTTATGTTTCCCTGAGACTATGAGAACTCTAGCACTTGCTGGAAAGCTTTGGCATTTACAGTGAGTGCTGCAGGGGCTACAGTTGCTACCATGTGCTTGGGCCTGTTTCTTTTAACCATATGCTGCATACTATCAACGTGAGTTTTATCACTGGACTTCTAGAGTTATTCTAATTTGTAAGCATATTTTTGTGCTTTTCTGTGAGCTCATATATCTGACAAATCTCAATGGCATTATTCAAAGTTGAATCACTATCACGAAGAAAAATCTTTTTCACAGCATCATCTTTAATACCACACACAAGTCTGTCTTTTATCAATTCATCATTTAAATCACCAAATCTGCATGTTTTAGCCTTGTTTTTCAAGTCAGTTATATATGCTGCAAAGGTTTCACCAGGCTTTTGATCCCTTCTGTAAAATAAATGCTTTTCCATTGTAACATTTGTCTGGGGTAACATATTTCTCTGCATTTACATTTTAAGCACTCAGGGTCCTCCTTTGCCTCAGCCAGTGCAACAATATAATGGTTTCCCCCTCTCCTGCATCACTAGAAGCTGCATACACAAATTAACTCTCCCTTTCAATGGCTTCTGACCCAGCTAAATTAAGTAGAATAAATGCCTTTGTATGGTAATCTTTATCAGAAAATGCAGCCTGTATGAAAATATTGTACTCTTGCTCAAACATTCTCCTGTTCTCTGCAATATTATTATCAAACACAAGTGCATTGGCTTTTCAAAATCCATCTGCCATGCCCACAAAGTATGCACAAACACACTGAAAAAATGGCCCATCTAATTATGTACAAATAAACTGTTATGTGAGCTCATAATAGCATTCAAATGCACAATAAACTCTTCCAAATACTTTACTTTGTGAAATATGCTCTGTAATGGCTGTAGTTTGTGAAATAACTTTACTGTAATACTGCACAAACAGGCGAACACTTTACACACTTATGATAACTCGGATATCGTTAATTAATATGAAAAATATGTGCTTAGCAAATATGTGGTCATTTCCTCTTATTTTATTAATTTTATGCAATTCGGACTTTATTATCTTCATATGAATATAATCCTACCTCTTTAATGCCCTAACTCACCTCTCATCACCTTGTCTGTTAGTTTGCATTATTATAAACAATTTTCAGTAGTAATTAAAATATTTTTATCAATATCAGACATGTTTAGAGCATTCTGTATGCTTCATTTCATATTTTGCAAATAAGAAATACTTTTGAGCAAGTTTTAACATCTGGAATTTGTTTCTGACCTGTCTTGCAATTATGTGTGCAGTAGGGATGATTCAATCCTCTAAATTCCTCCAATGCCAACCGGATACCTCTTGGACTCAAATGAAAGAAACTGGAACTCTTTCCGGCAACAAGTTGTTTTGGCCATGCTTCTTCTAACATCATGTCCTTTAGACATGCTGCTTCTGACACCATGTTGCTCATCCTTCTCTAACATAGATGACAAGCAGGTGGAGTATTTCATTTAAATGCTTTAATACATAGAAACATATCAGGATGGATAGCAGCATCATACAATATAAACAAACTGATTAACAGACAGACCATACATACATACATGCTTACATCTCAACAGCATACTACAAAATGGCAGTCAGGCTCACACGTGCTCAGTATTTATACACTTGTGCAAGCCCTTGGATAGCTTCTTAAAGATACATACACACACATTCATCTACAAGTCTGCAATTCCTGGGTCTGTTGCTAGGCTACCTTTGTTGGGGGGGGGGGGCTAGCTGTTGCTGTTCTCCATTCTGCAGGAACAAAGCCTGTGGTTAGGCTATGATTGAAAAGGGTACTTAATAGTGATGCTAGTTCATGTTTTAGCCTCTTTAGAAGACAGCCTGGGATGTCGTCTGGTCCCACAGATGCTGTGTTTTTTGTCTTAGACAAGGCTTTAAGGACCTGCTCTTCAGATATGTAGGGTGAGGGGGGAGTATGGGTGAAGGTTTGTTGTAAGTTAGGAGGGGATAAGGGAGTGAGATTTTTGCCAAACCTATCTGCTAGCAGGTTTGCTATCTCTGTGGGGTCAGTGTGTCTGATACTGTTGATTACTAATTCTGCACATGCATAGGTCCTACACTTTAGGTTAAGTGTGTAGCTGTAAAAGGCCTTATGGTTATCCTTGGCAATACTTGCTAAGTTTCTCTCAAAGGAGCCCTTGGAGGATTTGACAAGTTGTCTTATTTGCCTGTTGAGGCTGTAGAGGGTTATTTTCCATTGCTGGAGCCTTGTCTTTGTTTTCTTGGACAGCAACGTTTTGCATTTATTGTAAAGTTTGTTGATGATGGATGTCCACCATGGCAGCTTGTTTTTACTTGGGGCTCTGGCTTCAGTTCTTTCTGGTACTGTCAAGTTTATATACTTATGCAAGTGATTGTACAGGGCTTTAGTGTAAGCTTCAGCGTAGTTGCCACTTCCATCTTGGAGTGGAACTTGGAATGCATTTATACCTTCACTTAGGAGGGTATAGTTTGCCTTGGTGAAGTTTTTTAGTCTGATTTCACCCTTTGTGAATACACTGGATGGAAGTGGCACACATGGCACTAGCAAATAAGTAATCAAACAAGTAAAAATATACATAAAACTTTAAAAACAAAAAAGTGCACTTGCTCACACATATACCTCTATGTTCACTTATTTTTTTTCCATTCTGTCTTAGTCACATGGGGCAAACTGAAACAATAGAAAATCGATATGTACCTCTTTCTTACCTTAGCCCCTCCACAGATATGTCATTTCTGCTGCACTGAAAATGTAGGATGACCTATAAAAAGTTGCAGTCACCTTATTCTCTAGTTGGAGTAGGTCTAATACTGGGTTGTTTTAGAAAACAGCCCATTCGTGTAAGCTGATTTTTTTAAACAGAACCAAAACTCCATGCATACACAATGGTGTGCAAGAATTTCAGTCCCTGAAATAGAAAAAGTCAACTATTTTGCAATCGAAAAAAAAAGAAGAAAAAAAGAAAAGTAAATATGGCCATCCTTGTCCTGAACAGAAATATGCACGCCTCTTTTCTCTTTGTACTCTCTCTTTATGCAGCGATGTGACAAAAGTACTGCAGCAAAGGTTTAACTAAATATTGTTGCCACTTTGTAACTGATGGAATACCTGAAAAGTCTGCCTTTTTTAAGAACTGAAGCCTGTATCCCTAAGATAAGATAAGACCCATTTGTCTAGTACAATCTTTCCTACTCTTCTGCAAAAAGAGTTATGTTGCACACTACTCTTTGAGTGTGTTTGTGAGAGGAGAAGTGGGGTTCAGGGATGTAGGCTTGAGTGGGATTTAGGTTACATGGAGAAATATCAGCAAGAGTGACTCATAGCTGCTCTCTACCCCCCCCCCCCCCCCCCCAAGGTCTCAGGCCTGTGCTACCCAGGATTCTCCTAATTTGCTTGTTATTTCCTGTATGCTACCTTTCAGCTGTTTTTCAAGTTTTGGTCTCTGCTGGCAAAACAAGATCTTGGTAGGGTAGTCATGGCTGACTTAGGAAGAGAAGAGTGAAAACTGCTTCATAAATTGTAGTCTTCCCTTTTTTTTCCTCCAGTCTTTTCCATACTTGTGTCATTGGGAGCCAAAGATTAGCTTGTTATCCTATAGTGCTTTTATGAGCTGTGCTTTAACATTATCTGACAAGATTTGAATCTTCAGCCAGACATTTTTTCTGAATGACAGACCCAGTGGCTGCTACCCTGCATTATACATCCAATGTACTATACCAACACTCAGAATACTTCCCCACTTCAGATGTGAGATGGCATAATTCCATCAACTTATCTCTCAAGGTCTTATCCTGAATCTCATCCTTCTTGCTCTAGAGATAGGAGAGTCTCCTGGTACTTTAAAAATGCATTGACCAGGGTAGCAGAAGTGTAGATTTTCCTACGAAAGTTGTCCAGTATCTTACTTTCCTGTCATCATAAAGTGAGTTTTTAGCCAGAGTCACACTAGACCTCTTGACAGCATCCAGGGACACCACATGTGGATCAGGAATCTAAAACCTGTGACTCTGTGGAATGGATCAGAGTATCAAAGCCTTATTTGAAGGAACCCCCTGATTAAGGTTCACCTACCTTATTCTTCATGAGAGCTCTTCTTGATTCAATGCAGCAAAACTATGGGACATTACAGGGAATGATTATGCTGGCACCATCTGTTTTGCAGATACCACTGCAGTTTTCTCAAGTCATGTCTTGCCAGAGGGGCATCAGAACTGTGGATGTCCAGGGTCTTGAGAAATTTATGAGCAGTAAACAAATTTCAATGCTATAAGGAAGGAAGACACATGTACATAAATAGCACCTTCTGCAAGGGAAGGAATGCCTTTTACTTAGCATTGGTAAGAAGGTCCTAGGAGATAGGCTTGTTGGGAAGGTGTGATTTGAGAAATTTCAAATAGAGTCCCAGATTCTGAAAGTAGACTTGGGTAGACTGCAGAGCATTACGTCTTCTCTTAGGAAAGGGCTTGTATCATGAAGTCATCCAGGTAGAGAGAAGTGTGGATGTCCTTGGTTCTGCAACAGGCAATTACTGGAGCCAGGCACCTTGCAAACACTGTGGGATAAGTAGATCAATCAAAAGAAAGAAGCACAATGGCAGTACACACCCTCCTCGTTTTTCTGTTATGTGCTCCTATGTGTTCTAGCTATGGTTATGTAGAGTTAGACACACTCCAAGTCTAATGTAACCATTATGTTTTTGGGAAGAGGAGAGGCATTGGGAACAACAAAGTTAGTATTTTGAACTTTGGTATTTGTAAAACTTTATTTAGCCTTGATAGGTTTAAATTTTGATTCCAAGGGCTGTCTTTTCTTGAGGCTTGAAAAAGTTTTGAGTAATATCTGGTGCTTTCCTCCTTTTCTGATGCTCTTTCTATAGCCCTCATTAGAGGCGGTTTGGTAGTGCAGATTTAATGAGGATGTCTTTGTGGTATGGGCAGAAATTCATGTGCTATAACAGAAGTAGACAGGATATATTACCATACAACAAAATTAATAACTGATACATTTTACCACAAAGATACAGGGCAATAAGGGAAGGGAAAGGAAAGGAAAGGGAAGGAAAGGTACGTTTTACCACAAAAATACAGGATGATAAGGGAAGGGAAAGGAAAGGAAAGGAAAGGGAAGGGAAGGAAAGGAAAGGAAAGGAAAGGAAAGGAAAGGAAAGGAAAGGAAAAGAAGGGAAAGGAAAGGAAAGGTAAGTTTTACCACAAAAATACAGGGCAATAAGGGAAGGGAAAGGAAAGGAAAGGAAAGAAAAGAAAGGAAAGGAAAAGATGGGAAAGGAAAGGAAAGGTAAGTTTTACCACAAAAATACAGGGCAATAAGGGAAAGGAAAAGAAAGGAAAGGAAAGGAAAAGAAGGGAAAGGAAAGGTAAGTTTTACCACAAAAATACAGGGCAATAAGGGAAAGGAAAGGGAGAAATCAGATACCGTCATGGAAGTATCAAATAGAGAAAACTATAAAGAAATTAAGAAAAGAAGTGTGACAGTTAGAAGAGTATAGAAGAGGGAAAAGATCAACAAAAATAGTTTGAAAGATAGATATGATAAAAGCAATGTGCATTATTAGAACAGACAAGGCTCTATGGAACACTTTTTGCAAATAATAAATGATAGATATCAGCACAGGCAGAAAAACTTAGAACATATGCAAATAAATATAAAGGAAAAGTACAAATAAACAATTCACTGCTGATCCAAAAATGTTTTATAGAGAATTGGGAAGCAAACCAAAAGGAATAGAAATACCACCAACAAAGAAGAAATATACACTTTTTGGAGAAATGTCTATGAAGACCCTGTGGAACATAACAAAGATACTGAAAACAGTAAACAGTAACTAGTGCAAATGTACAGGATATGAAATGGGATGAAGTGATGGCCAGAGAAACTGAAACAAGGCAGCACTTAACTTCTGGCTAAATTAACATCATTACACGAACATTTAGCACTAAGAACTACTTATATGCACACCCAAATTGCACATGAACCTGGTTAACAACAGGAAAAATGATATTCTTCCTCTTCCTTAAGAGTGAGCCTGCAAGCTATCCTTAAAACCATAGACCAATAACATGCCTTCTGACAACTTGTAAACTGTACACTGGAATTGATGCTGACAGAATTTATAGTCACTTAGGAAAAAGCTCAATTATGGCAGTAGAACAAAAGGGTAACAAAAGGAAGTCATATGGAACAAAGAATTGTTTGTTTTTAAATAAAGTCATAATGGAGATTTGTAAAAAAGGAAGGAATCTAAATATGGTACGGATAAATTACAAAAAAGCATTTGACAGCATCCCACATTCATGGATAAAGGAGTGCTCATTGATCAATTATATTATAGTAACCGTGAAACAGTGGCAAACCACTATCCAACTAAACCATGATAAAGGAAATAAAGGGATACAAATTCAAAAGAGGATATTTCAGGTTGACTCTTTGTCACCATTGCTCTTTTGTCTTGCCTTTAACTCATTAAGCTTTCTACTTAACTGATTAGGTCATGGTGAAAATTTGGCTCACAGACAGAAACAAAGTGTAAAGACTTATCTTTTTGTGGATATTTTAAAACTGTATTTTCATCAGGTGAGGAGCTGAAAACACAACTGCAAGTGATCAAATCTTTCCTAGATGATATAAAATGTCATTTGGTCTTGATATAAAATGTCATTTGGCCTTGATAAGTGTGCAAACCAATCTTTAATGCAGGAAAGCTGCAGCACCAAGAAAACAGCAGTCTGTGACAGGAATATTATATAAAGGAACTTGAACAGGAGGGAGCGTATTAATGCTTGGGAACTGATGAAGGATCAACAATAAAACTTAAACAAATGTGAACAAAACTTAGTAAAGAATATTTTAGAAGATGAAAATGGATTCTGAAAACATCTCTGACATCTACGAAGAAAGTCCAAGCTATAAACAAATTTATTCTTATTGTTCTAACTTAAGGTTTTGGAGTGACTGAATGACCCCAAAAAGGTAGAGGATCAGTTAGACAGGAAAACAAGAAAAATGTTTCATGCTTATCAAATGATTTATACAAATTACTGTATACCAAGATTATATATTCCCCATTCTGAAGGAAGTATGGGCCTCCTCAAAACTGATTTCATCTATAGATCTACAATCACAGGACTGCATACATATCTTTTGACCTCACAAGATCCAAACAAAGATAAAGTTTTAAAGCATGAGAGCAAGTCTAAGATGACTTCCCTGTTTAGTTTAGCAGAAGCATATCAGTATCAAGCAGGAATGGAAATTAAACTGGAAGTAGACAAAATTCAGGCAGCAACTGAATTTGCCATAAAACAAAATAAAGAATATAAGGTGAAAGATCAGATAAGAAGGAAAGAAATGTGGAAAAATTATACATATAGTTGCAAGTACAGAAAACTCCAGGAACAACCTCATGTCAATCAGGATCTGATGCAGGAATGGCGAAGGAAAGGTGAATAAACCAAAAGATGAAAGATCAATATTGTCAGCCCCGGATAGTGGACTACGTACATGTTGGTTTACAAAGTCCATTGAACATGTCGGAGAAACAGACAAATGCATGTTTTGTAAAACAGAACTGGAAACAGTCACACATCTTGTTGTTGGGTATGATATACTAATGGCAGAGGCTCTGTATGCTTAAAGACTTAATAATGTGGCAAACTGTTGCAATGGGGATTATGCAAACATTACAATATTGAAGAAGCTGAGAAGCATTGGAAACATGCGCCACAAAGCATTATAGAGAATGATGTTTATATTACATGGGATCACCCATTATCAATAGTTCAAAAAACAGATGCAAGAAGCTGCAGCTTTTCTGTTTTAAATGCTGCTTTTTCCACATTTATCAAGACCAAACCACGTTTATGTCATCTAAGAAAGTTTTAACAATTTGTAGTTGTGCTTTCAACTCCTCATGCGATGAGCTATACTATTTTACATCATTCACAAAAGTAGATCTTTAAACAAGAATTATTTTTTTTCTGGGAGCCAAATTCTAATCATAAATTAATGGGTTCCATTTAGATGCTCAAAAGTCCTTTTATGCGAATACAAAAAGAGTGACACGTATTGCGCGAACCATGGAAATGCCAAGTGTCCAAAACCGCAAAATTCGAAATGTCGAAGTGTCATGGTTGGCCTGCCTGCGGTATAGCTCCATAAGGTAAGTGTGCGATAGTTACGGACCTTAGAGTTAGGGTCCGGGTTAAGGTAAGTGCATAGATAGGTAATGTATGTAAGGTTTAGTGTAGGGTTAGAATTAGGGTTTTGTTAAATGTATGTGTGTGGATTATTTATTTTGTTTTGGTATATCTCTGTAGGGTAAGTGTGTGATAGTTACAGACCTTAGGGTTAGGCTGCAGGTTAAAATAAGTGCATAGATAGTAATGTATATAAGGTTTAGTGTAGGGTTAGAAGTAGGGTTTTGGTGCTTTACTTTAGGGTTAGAAGTAGGGTTTTGGTTAGTGTATGTGTGTGGCTTATTTATTTTGTTTGGGTAGGCAGTATGTAGTGGGAAGTAAATTTGGCCGACTATGGGGATTCGACTTTTTGAATTTCGCGGTTTAGTGCATTCGGCATATTCGCGGTTCGGGCAATACATGTTGGTGTTTTCGCATTTGCTTAAAAGGATTTTCACTAATATAATATAGACCCAAATTAATCTGTTAAGTAAACAGCTTAATGGGTTAAGGGCAATTCAACACAGCAGGGGGGACAAAGAGCCACCCTGGAATACTATCCTTTGAATTTTTATCCCTGGGATAGTAACTTGCCCTTTGTTATGTCTCAAATGCAAAGTTGTTTGTCACTCTTACATGGTCACTGTAATGTAACTGATCAGTGTAGGGTGTAGCATCTTATACATCTAAAAACATTCTTTTATCCATGAATGTGGGATGCTGTCAACTTCTTTTTTGTAATCTATCCATACCACACTTAATTTGTTTCTCATTTTACAATTCTCTTTTATGGCTTTATTTAGCAATAAATGATCCTTTATTTCATATGATTTTCTTTTGTTATCCTTTTGTTCTGATGGCATGACTGAGCTCTTTTTAAATTACTATAAACCCTGCTTTTATCAATTCTAGTATGTTGTTGGGTTTTTTTTCGGCTTTTCCCGGTTAGGGGTTGCCACAGAGGAACTCCGGTCCAATAATGATTGGCAGTAGATTTTTATGGTGCCAAGGTGCCATCTCGATGCCCAACCTTCAACGAAGGCATGCCCATTCATGTATGTCTTTCAAATGCTACTTGACCATGGGGTGGACATGCAGACTCCACACAGAAGGCGCTCCAGCCAAGAATCGAACGGGAGAACCTCTTGCTGTGAGGCGACAATGCTACCGCTGCACCACCAGAAAGCAAGTTATTGGTTTATAGCTTTTAGGATGGCTTGTAGGTTCACTCTTGAGGAGTACTATGTTTTTCCATGTTGCTAACCAGGATGGTATCTGTTCAGGGTGTGCATATAAGTAATTTTTATGCAGGGTTAAATCTTTGTGTAAAAATGTTAATGCTTTAAGCGAGAAGTTAGGTACAACACCTGGACCTTGAATTTTCCAGTTAGGAGCTTTTCTTAATTTTATCTCAGTTTCTCTTACTTCATCCCATTTCATATCCTCTACATTACAGATCCTTACTCTTTCTTTTAATTCTTCTATCCATTTAGCATCTTTGTTATGTTCAATGAGGTCTTCATAAATGCTTCTATAAAATGTACCAATTTATTTTTTTTTATTTTTTTTTAATGGTGTTTAAATTCCTTTTATGTTGTTTCCCAAGTCTCTATAAAATATTTTTGGGTCATTACCGAATTGCTTATTTTATACTTTTTCTTTGTATTTATCTGCATACCTTCTTGGTTTTTCTTTTGGGGCTGATACTTTCAGTTTATTATTAGCAATATTATATTATACATCTTGATTTGTTTTGATACTGTGTGTTGCTTTTACAACGTGTACCTTTCTAAGTGTTTTTCTTCATCTGTTCCCTTTTTGATATTCTTCTTATAGTGATACTCCTTGTCTTAATTGCTTTATAGTTTTCTCTATTCATTGCTTCCATGGTGGCATATTACTTGTTTCCTTAATTTCCTTTGTTACTCTGCATTTTTGTGGTAGTACTTTAAACATTATTAATTTAGCTCCACAGTAATATATTCTATTTAATTATGAAGTTCTGTTAATACTCCTGGTTACTGTGTTTATCTGTTTTACCAATCTTCTCACATTTTGGGTCTTATTTACTTTCTATAATGTATTTCTTTCATCTATCTTAATATATCTAACCATCTCTATTAAATCAAGTAGATCTTCATTTAAATAATTTTCTTCTGGATTGAGAGCATCTTCGCTGTGTGTTTCCTGCATGTAATCTACAGAAGGTTCCAGAAAATCTTCCAGATGCACCCTGCTTCATTTGCTGTTCCTATGTATGGGAACCTTTTGGCCCGTCCATCGTCCCTGCTCCTTCCCTTGCTGTGCACATTCACTTGGACTTTCATACCAGTCTCCTACAGATGCCTCCAGAGGATCATCGTATTGCAAATCTTCTTCAGATACCTCATGCTCCACCTGTTGCTCCTTAATCTGGGGACCTGTAATTCCATCATGTTGTGGCATTGGACTCTCCACACTAAATCACCCATTTCATATAATCTACAACTTTAATTTTTGTTTAAATTCTAGCTTATAGTCCTCATTCCTACAGTCCTCCTTTGTTTTCTTATGGTTGTATTGTGAAATGCTTAATACTTGAGTGCCTTTTTCTATATTTCTCTACAAGTATCTTTGAATCTGGTTTTTTGTATTGATTAGTTTAGCTTTCTCCTTTGTATAAATATTGTACACAATCAGATCTCTCTTATTTTTTCATGTTCATGTTTCTCTTTTATACTATTCAAAATATCTGGGTTTTGTCTGTAATATTTTTGCACTTCCTCTATCACTTATTTTTTCAGGTGGCTGAAAGTTCCTTCATCTATGTAATATTTTTCAAAAATCTGTTGTACTAATGAATACAAATCTTTCTTTGAAGCATTTGACAACTTTTTTTTTTTTTTTGCGTGTGTATGTTTTTTTCTTTTAATTTCACTTTTAATCTTTCTGCAGATCCTTTGCCTGGAAATTCTGGGCTTCTTGCATAATAGTAACAAAACATTATTTCTTCCTTAACCTCAGTAGCCTATTTTGTCATCTTTATGGCTCTTTTTTGACCTGTAAGTTTTAGTTTTTTTTTTTTTTTTTGTGAACTACTTCATCGTTCTACAGTGGGATGTATCTTCCCCATGGGCCTGGCTTAATCCTGTTGTAGGAATGTTTCTTTGTCTTGAGAATTCTGTACTGACATTTGTTTCTAGTCCTTGCACCAGTGCACGGACTAGGATTGGGCACTTTTTTATACTGGGACTTGTGTACCCAGCTGTCTTTTTTGTTTTTTAACCTATTTCTCTCCATGATATATGCTATATACAAAATACAGTCTATATATCAGTGTTGTCTTGGTGAGGTTTTTTTTGAAAACAGGGTTTACCACACAAAGCTACTCCCCAAGACTTGAGCATGACTTCATTTACAGCAATACTACTCGGTTTACTATTGTTAGTGGTTAGTGCGAAAGGCAAAACACATTTCATTCACACTATCGAAAGAAACCACCGAACCCAGAATTTGAACGGCTTCACAATGTCGACCCAAATGATCGACACATTTGGGTCGACATTGTCATCGAAAAGTATCATGTGATATCTATATAGGCAATGATGTACATCAAACTCCTATACAAAATATCACATTTTTGCAGGGGGGCAAGCCCCCTACACCTGTGCCCCCCATGCCCCCTGCTAAAAATATATTCCAACTCCAAGAATGCACCACAGTAGGGATTTGGTTGAAATTCCAATCCCCACTGTACCACTGCATTCACATAAGTGTGTTCGACTATCCTGTGCAATTCATATTATGTGAATGATAGTCTGATTTTTGGCAGCATGTCATTCGCACTAACGATAGTAAATCTACTACTCTCCTTTTCTTGCTGATTTCCTCTCTCTATTTATGTATGCATAAACTAATATAACATAACCATGATTCTAATTACTTCACTATGTATGTCCACCACTTAATGTATTTGCTATAATAATACCATGTAATAATAATAATTACTTACAAGTGCTGGTATTTTCACTTGTCTTTTGTACATTAAGCTCTGCTCCCTTTAATGTATGAATCACATACCCAAATCTTAATTCATAATCAATGAGTAGATAACACTACTCTTTAAAAAACTTTGTCTGTTGCCAAAGCACTCACTTATTTTACCACTTTACCATCTTTTAAGTCATACTTTAAAAGCAGACTGGAAAAAGTCAATACCTGTATCTGTTCCATAAGCTTGTAGTATTCTTTACATTTGACAATGTAATACATTGTCAGAAGCCTTAGTAATGTGATATCCAATCAGCCTTACATCCTAGTTTTCATGCTAAATATAGAACACTATTTCTTTTTTATTATAATTAACATTTCCTTAACATGCCTATTTTTTATAGATTAAATACCATTTATCCATACCTTTAAAAATGCATTCTCAAACATCTCCTGCATAATTCTCGTTATTGCCTTATAATCTATATTATTCATAGTAATAGGTCACCACTTGTTCAATTCCTCTTTTATTCTCTTTCTCCCATACCAATTTTATTATTCCCTTGCATGCCTCTTCCCTTTCATATGTGTTATTCTTTCATTTATTCACAACTTTAATAAATATTTCTTCTCAAACTGATAAGTTAATCCATCTGCCCCTAGTAGTGAATATTCTGTCCCTTTCTTTAACTCATTCACTCCGGAGCAGCTCAGAAAAAGCTGCCTGCTTAATTCCACCATAGGAACAACAATGCAGCCTGAGCTCATTTTCAGAAAATCCATTTGTAATGCCATACAGAAAACAAATTATCTGATGTTGTTCATCTTCGTTCATTACTTACGATGGGTTATCAGTTCCATCCTCGGAACTCAGCCAGCCTTATACCAAGCTCGCATCAGCCAAAAACTCTTGAGCCGAGATCCTACCCACAATGCTCTACTCCCTGTTACCTCAGATCTTGTTTGCCATGTTGCTGTACAGCCATGTCAAGCCTTCTCTCTCAGCTAAGTGTTCAATTTTTTGAAGTTTTTCTATTATTAGTGTATAGAAAGTTTTCAATTCTTCACTATCTCTATCTTCTTATCCTATCACAACTTTGAGACTCTCTCCCTATAGTATATTCTTTCCCTTTTCCTTACCTTAGAGGTAATTCTCCATTACCATCGCTGGTAACTCTTTCTCTCCCTTTTTCAACTTTCTGGGTGCTTTCATATCCTTTTAGTAGTATCATAGTTTTCCCTTGATATTACAATGTCGGATAAGAAAAGTAGTGTTGGTTTCAAACAATGTACAGAATACTGCCGTACGTTACTGCTTTCTGATGGTCATGATTTGTGTGTTTATTGTCTGAATGTTTCCCACCTGTCAGTGGACCACCCCCCCCCCCCCATGGGATTTGTGGAAATTTCTTGACTAGGACTCTGAATGAAGGGAAGAACAAACTTATACTAAAAGGCCTCCTTAAATCTCCTTTCTGTGAGGCTATCTCTGGGTCAGAGAGCTCACCCCCTCCTTCTAAACCCCATAAGAGGCATTATTCTTCTTCCCCCTCAAGGTCGCTCACTTCATCTCCCTCTGGAGATCACAAGGAGTCGACTCGCAAAAAGGTGAAAACTTTGGGCCCAGCACTGTCATCTGTGGTCCTTTTGGCCCCAGCCTCGGCACTGCCCCAATTTGTTCTCACTCCAGCTATGTCTTCTTTACCAGCAATGGAGTTTCTGGTGCAGACACTCACAGCTCCGACAGTATCATCACAGCCCTTTATGGCACCGCTGACATTGGTGCAGACACTTTTGGCACTGTCTCTACAGGTACAGTTTCCTTTGGCACTGTTGCTGCTGACTCCTTCAGCTCTGACCTTGCTGATGCAGTCAACTTCCGGGATACTGCCCTCTATAGTGCAGATGCCTTTGGCATTGACCTGCTTGGTGCAGTACTTTTGGCACTGTCATTACTGGTGCAGACACCTTCTTTGACGGCACCATATTGATTGGTGCAGACATTTGCCACACTGCCCTTCATGGTGCAGACACCCTTGATGCCTATGGTGCCACCTTTGTTGGCGCAGATACCCTCGGCACCATTCTCCTCGGTGCAGACACCCTCAGTTCCAGGCTCTACATTACATGAACTCACCAGAACTAAGTACTCTCCCTCCATAGATCCTTTTGTGGGAAGTCAGTACAGCCCCTTTTTAGACAGGCCAGAAACTCCATCAGGTCTGTCTATGAGGTCGACCAGGATCAGTTGCTTGTGGCCAGGGGACTGTCTAATCCATCTAAAGCTGTGCTCCCTCTTGCAGGTGACCATATTTCTCCACAGATTCCATCTTACACTTCTCCTTCGACTTCCAGGGAAGCATTGAAACCCCTTCCTCTGACAGCAGCTTCCCTTCCTTCGACACCAACAGTGGACCTCACTTTGAAGCCAGAGTCATCCTGGTGGCCCTCAGTGCACTGGGCACTGGGTCCTTCTCAGGCTAGAGGCTGTGCTGTGGGGCAGGCATTCTTGGTTTGATGCCAGTTTTTTCTATGGCACCCTCCAGGAATCATCCTCCCCTCATGTTCCACAGCCCTCTTGAGAGTCCTGGTCTGGGGGGTCAACTCATTGGAGTGGGATGTGACCCCAGTCCCGTGGTTGTTGTGCTCAGTTCCGGACTCCCATCCCTCTTTGGGCAGTCTGGCCTTCCAAGCCATGGAGACGGCACTTGCCTCTGCTGGCAAAAAATCCCTGTCGGAGTCCTTGCCCCCTCTGTGCCACAACTGTTGCAAGCTACATCTACCGGACCCCGGGCACAAGGGCCTCAGGCTTCTCCCCCGCAGGAGATCCCCTCCTTGCAGTCTTCCCCAGAGCTCTCCACTGGGGAAGTCCCTTGCAAGGCTTCATGCAAGAGGAAGCACATGGACTCCACTGAGGAGTCTCTAACTGAAGATATGGACTTTGATGACATGGAAGGGTCCTCACGGTCACCCTCTGATGAGGTGTTCTTTGGTGACATCCTCAAGATCCTAAGACAGAGGGGTGATTGGAAGTCCTCCAACCCTCCTGTAGAGGAATCCATATTCCTGCAGGCCTTTCGTGCCCAGCCCCCTACCTCCTGGCTTACCCCACCGGCTGATGAGCTTGTCCAGCTTATCGTCCAGTGTGCATGGAAGGCTCCTGATACTTTGGAATCTATACCTCAGAGGCCTGACAAAATTTTTATCTCCACCTGCTGAACAGCCCCATTGGTCCAAAGGTCTTACAGTAGATGCCATTGTGGTGGCAGCTGCAACCAAAAATGATTTGGCAGAAGAGAGCCAGACTGTCCATCCACCCAACAAGGAGTCGGGGCAATAGACAGACTTGGGAAGCATGTGTTTGCTTCATCGACCTTCGCTGTAAGGTCCTTAAACTACTTGGCACACTTTATGAGGCTCCAGAGGGACCTTATCAACCATCTCTCTGAAACCTTGTCAGGAGCTGTTTCTGATGAGGTGCGCGACAATGTAGCCTCTCAGATAGCAACCCTGGAATCTGTATCCAATTCTTCCATGCACCTCATTTCACATGCAATGGAAGGAGTGGCTAGAGCAGCAGGCGCAGGCATAGTCACGAGACGTCATGCCTGGATGCACCTTTGTGACTTTGTGGGCTCCTTTAAGACTTCCTTAATGAATGCCCCCATCGAGGCATCTCCATTGCTTGGCCCAAAGGTTAAGGATATGCTGGCAAGGTGCGAACAAGATGTTAAGACATTATCTGCCATTAGTGTCTGACACTTCACCCCTCAACGATTCTACTCCAAAAACCAGAGGAGTGGGAAGATGTGGCACAGACATTCACAGGGCTCTTTCCGTGATGCACGTGCCGAGTTCTCCCCTATGGGCAGAGGGGGAAACTCTAATGGAAGACACCCCTTTTGGGGCAGAGGAGGTCTGCAAAACTGGGGTTCTAGAGATTCTTTCTCTAGGCAACCCTACCAGTGCTCCTGAAGCATTGCCTGACTGCTCACCTCTGGAAGTGGTTGGGGATCATTTTCCTTATACCCTACTGCCTGGCAAACCATAACCACCAATTCCTGGGTACAACAGATAATATCCAGAGGTTACTTCATTGCCTTCCATCTCTGTCCCACTTCACCCAGAAATTTACCCTATGTCCCACCCAGTCAAGGGGAAGCAGCAGCACATGAAATCCAAAAGCTGCTACAAAAAAGAGTCATCCAAATGGTCCCCCCAGACCAGATAGGATCTGTTTTTTACTCAAGATTCTTTTTAGTGCCAAAAAAGACAGGGGACTGGAGACTGATTCTGGATCTCAGCACACTAAACTAATTTGTAAAAACAGAGAAATTACGGTTGGTCACGGTTCAGTCTATCCTTCCTCTTTTGGAAGAAGACTATTGGATGTGCTCTACAGATCTTCAAGATGTGTATTACCATATAAAAGTGGACAAATGCTCAAGAAGATACCTCTGCTTCTGCATAGGAGCCAGTCACTTCCAATTTCGAGCATGGACCTTTGGTCTCTCTACAGGCCCATGAGTGTTCACCAAATGCATGACAGTGGTTATCGCTCACCTGAGACTTCAAGGATTCCAGGCTTTTCCATACCTAGATGACTGGCTCCTTATAGCCCCCACAAAGCATCTACTGCAGGAAGCTCTGGATTACACTCTTCTCACAGCTCAGTTGCTGGAAATCACTATAAACTGGGAGAAGTCCAACATGACCCCAGCACAATATTTAGAATTCATCAGAGTTCTGTTGGACATGAGAAATTGCACAGCATCTCTTCCGGATCACAGACTTCAAAAAATAAGACAACAGGTTCAGCTGCTATTCTGTCACCACAAATCTTCTGCTTGGTCTGTACTCCAACTCTTGGGGTCAATGGCAACCTTGATCACCATTGTTCCTCTGGCCAGGTTCCACATGAGACTTCTTCAGTGGCTGCTTCTCACTCAGTGGTACCCTCTACAACATCCTTTGTCTTTTCAGATAAGTGTAACTGAGAGATGCAAGCAAGACTTGCTCTGGTGGACGTCTCAAAATTCCCAACAATGGTCTTGCCCCTTCATCCCCCATCGGCCAAAAGTGACCACAGATGCCTCCCTGATGGGGTGTAGATGGGCTATGTCAGGGAAACTCAGCCCAAGGCACCTGGTCAGAGACAGGGGCTTATTTGCAAATGTCCTGGAACTGAGGGCGGTTCTACTAGTGCTATAAGCATTTCACTCAATCCTTCCATCAGGGGCTATTGCAATCCAATCAGACAACATGTCAGTAGTCTGGTACATCAACAAGCAAGTGGGCACCAGATCTTACCTGTTATGCCAAGAGGCCTTGAGAATATGGCAATGGGCGATAGCTTCCAACTGCTTTCTAATTGCAATGCACATTCCCGGGAGCTCCAACGTGATAGCAGACAAATTGAGCAGGTGCATTCTACAACCTCATGAGTGGTCCCTCAATCCTGTGATAGCAGCAAAAATTTTCAACCACTGGGGCCAGGATTGCTGCAAACTATTCACCTCCCCAATCAACTACAAGTGCAGCAACTACTTTGCCCTGATCCCGCCTCGGGGACAGTCAACAAGAGATGCTTTAGTCCACACTTGGCCCTCGGGTCTGCTTTATGCTTACCCTCCTCTACCCCTCATTCCCCAATTTTTGAAGAAAGCACAGCAGTTGAAGAGCAAAGCAATCCTCATTGCACCATATTGGCCTCGACAAGTTTGGTTCCCCTTCCTTTGGCCTCACCTGCTAGATCAACCATGGATTTTCAATCCAACTCCAAGGTTGATCTCCCATCCATAGGGTCTGACCCACCCCAATCTAACAAACCTGAAGAAGACAGCTTGATTTCTCCACTTCCAATAATTGCCAGGCAGGATAAACTCTCCTCCCTGGTGTGCAATATTCTTATTGCATCTCACAAATCATCCACCAGGCTAATCTATCTCAGTAAATGGAAAAGATTTACCTAATGGGCATTGAAAAAACAATTGGACCCCTTTTCAGCCCCAGTTTCAGTGGTATTAGATTATTTATTAGATCTCTTTCAATCTGGGGTATCAACCTCTACTTTTCATGTTCATTTAGCTGCCATTTCTAATTTCCACATTGGCTTCCAGGACTCTTCACTCATGTCACACAGACTCTGTAAGACTTTCTTGAAGGGTGTTTTTCACCTAAAACCTCCCTTTAGAGAACCAGTACAACCTTAGGACCTGGCTTTGATTCTGCAAGCCCTAACATCACCCCCCTTAGAACCTGCTTCTTCATGTGACTTAAAGTACCTCCCTTGGAAAACCTTGTTTCTGGTTGCTATCACATCGGCCAGACGTCTGTCAGAACTTCAAGCCTTATGCATCAAATGTCTCTACCTTATTTTCCATAAGGTTAGAGTCTTAGTAAGAACTAATTCCTCCTTCTTACTGAAAGTGATGTCATAGTGGTCTATCAACCAGTCTATTGACCTCTCAGTACTTTTTTCCTAATCATTCTAACAAGGGGGAGTATTGCCTGCACTCTCTAGATGTTCACAGGCAAATCCGTTTTTATTTGGACAGAACAAAATCTACCCGTAAATCAGATAAATTATTTCTGGCTTTTTCTGGACCAAGGCTAGGCCGTCCTGTTTCTAAAGTTACATTAGCATCATGATTGAGAAATTGCATTACCTTCATCTACAACAACAACAACATCACCTTGCCTCACAAAGTGAAAGCCCATTCTACAAGGTCAATGGCAACTTCAGAAACTTTCCATGCTAGGGCTTCCCTCAATGACATTTGATCAGCTGTGACTTGGGCCAACCCCATACCTTTATTCTTCATTACAAATTGGATTTGGCCTCCAGAGGAAGAGCTTCTTTTGGTTCCATGGTGCTCAGGAATGTCCTTCCATGAGGGCTGCCCAGGGATATAGGTAGCTGGGGACTCTGTCCCATCATAAGGAATGAACAAACATTAACAACATCAGATAAAGAACTTATGTCTTACCACAATGTTCCATCTGTGTTGTTGATCTTCATTCATTCATTCATTACCCCCCACCCTCTGTCCCTCTCCAGAGGTTCCTGGTGGATTTCATATGGTTTTTCTTCCATTCTTGTAGGTCTGTTATGACCAGAGGTAGCTTCTACTTTTGTCTATCAACTTGCAAACTCGATCTGAGGTAACAGAGAGCAGAGCATTGTGGGTAGGATCTTGGCTCGAGTGTTTTAAGCTGATGCTAGCTTGGTATAAGGCCGGCTCAGTTCCAAGGACGGAACCAATAATCCATTGTAATAAATGAACGAAGATCAACAGCATAGATGGAATGCTATGGTAAGACATAACTTCTTTTTCATAACTCTTTAACGATAAGAGCTAGACTAAAAATGTAAATGCAAAAGTTGTTCAGCAGACACTGACCTTTTCAACAGTTTAAATGTTGATAGTGCGTATCAAAGTCAGTATTAAATATTTAGCAAGGAATGCTGATATTGTGCATATTTTGTACCTTTTTGGAAAAGCAAAGTACAATATCTTGGTGAATGTTCCATGTAGACCCATACAATTTGTATTTAATTTGTTTGTATGAATGTCAACTTTAAAATGATACCTTAACCATTACTGCGTGATGCTCCTTTATGGAGATAGTCACAGAAATATGATTAATATAATATTTCTCATAATTGATAAATAAACAAAGCATATCATATCACCTGTAACAGACAGAGGCTACATATCTGTGTAGAAGTTGTGTGTCTCAATGTCAGCTTCAAAATGTGCATCATTTGTGTCATCACCATGCTCCCTCACAAAGATATGGGCATAATAATGAGAAGTATTGGAAATGTATAAGTTTCATAATAATACAAGACTAACTGATATCTGTACATGTTTACAATGCATGGACATGGTTCTTTTACCATTTTGTAAGGAGTAGCACTGTCTTCAAAATGAGGTATTACTTGGCACACTGACATGCTCCCTTGCAAAGTTATTTACTAAAATATGAAAAAAAAAATCATAATTTCCATAAACTAAGTCCAAAACAAACTTTGATATCTGTACATGTGTATAACATACAGGCAAAGTTCTTTTTCCATGTTGGAACTATGAATACTGTCTTCAAAATGAGGTATTACTTAGAACATTCATATGCTCCCTTGCAAAGTTATTTACCAAAATATGAAAAACATCATAATTTCCATAACCTAAGTCTGAAACAAACTTTGATATCTGTACATGTGTTTAACATACAGGCACAGTTCTTTTACCATGTTGCAGCTATCAATACTGTCTTCAAAATGAGGTATTACTTAGCACATTCAGATGCTCCCTTGCAAAGGTATTTACCAAAATATGAAAAAAAATCATAATTTCCATAACCTAAGTCCTAAACAAATGGATAGTTGTACATGTGTACAGCATTCAGACAAAGTTGTTTTACCATGTAGACAGATATTGTAAATATACACATTCTTGGTGTAGCCAACATACTGTACATTTAAAGAGAAAAAGCAAGGTAAGGACCACCACTCCACTAATGAAACCAGGACAGGCATGGGACTTCAATGGCATGCAAGGCTACCTAATCTGTCCGATACCTGTGCTGGCTACCCACTCAGACAGCTGATATCACTACAGTCTCACTACCTCCTTCAGTGTTAGCAGTCTTCCTTACCTATGCATTTTCTCTTTACATGTGTCCATTCAGCAATGGATCTAAGGGATCAAGTTCTGTATTACTAAGCCCTTCCTGTCATCTAAACTCTACACATGCCTGATAAAAGAAGAATAAAAAAAAGAAGTATTGCAGGATGGTTACTGACATATTTGATTGTACGTGGCACTCTCCTGAAATAGTTGTTCTTTCTTAGTATCTTCACCAGCTCCTTCCCACAGTTATTTGCCAAACTCAGAAAAATATCATATTTTACACAACACAATTTATAATATAATTTTACTTACCATACTGGTCCTACTTGGTCATGGGTGTTTTCCATTCTTCTCACAAACTGCATATTACCAATCCTGCATAGCTCTCCTCATGCCATTGTGGAGGTCAGTCAAGAACAACACAATCCCCTCCTCAGTTAGGTGAATGCCATCCCTTCTGAACAGGTGAATATCTTCTGCAGTGATGCTGTCATGGCAGATTGTAGATCCATTGACCCTGTGCATCAAGCCATGCATGAACCCATTCTGTAAATGTCTGGTCTTGTGTGCTGCCCTTTGACTGTTTGCTGTTTTCCATATCTGGCAAGGAATTACGTCAGACCACACAAAATGACAACGTGGCCACCACGACTGCAGCTGTTTAAAAATTGCTCTGATTTGAAACCGTAGCCTTCCGAGTGGTTGAATGATCACATCATTCCCTCCGATGTGCAGCACAAGGATGTCGGGCTCAGGGTAAACGAAACACTTCTCTTCCAACAACTGCAGTACTTTGCTTCAATGCATACCTCTTCTTGCAATCCAGTATACCTTCACACTGGATGTGGGGAAGCTCAAATTGTAGTGGTTTTCAGTTACAGAGGCATGGCTGGCAGCCCAGTGAATGTAGGAATGGCCACATACCCACACTCACACTTGCCATTCTCCTGCTCGTGAGGCCATGTCAGTGCCAGAAGGTGGATGAACCTGCACAGGAAAGAAAATGCAAACACAGTACTACTGATGTTTGACAGATGTATTGGAAGACTACATATATATGTATATCATAAAGCATTACCTGGTTAAACCATCCAAATCTTAACTCCTATCCACAGGGACATTATTCTTTTCATAAGGTACATAAGTGGTGATGACGCTGCAGAGGTACATACCTACCACCCGTAAAAACACCAAATTACACACAATGACTGACAAGGGGGCACAGAAAGGGCATATGTAAATGGAAAAAGCAGGGTAAGGACCGCCGCTCCACTAACATGCTGAGGACTGGCATAGGGCTTCAGCTCATGAGCATCTGAAGTGTTCCATACTGGTGTTGTCGACCCACTCAGACTGCTGGTAGCAGCAATGACTCCCAATTGCATGCAGTGCTAGCACTCTGCCTTACCTCTGCTTTTTCCATTTACATGTGTCCTTTCAGCAATGGCCATAAGGACTGAAAGGGGGGAACTAATGTAAACCCTCTTGCCCTGACCTACATACATTTACTACACCTGAAGGGAGGGAGACTGAGTGGAGAGATACACCAAGACAACATGTGAAAAGACCAAGAGTGACCCAGGCTTTGTCTTTTTGCATGTGTCCTTTCCCGGAGGGAAACATTGCATCACAGTGGCACCCCTGAGGCCATGATTACCTAGGACAACAGCACTATGAGACTGAGCTGAAGAGTCTCCAAGTTCCCAAATGCAATCCAGGTGGACCATAAGATCCATGGAGGCTGGGTATGCCCCCCGTAATGCATCCACCAACACAACAGCAGTTGGCACAAACGTCTGAAGAGGGGCCTTCCTGGATTTGGTGCATAAGGGCTTGGCCATTAACTGACAAGAGGGCACAGAAAGGGCACATGTAAATGCAAAAAACAGGGCAAGACACTCTGCTTTACCTCTGCCTTTTCCATTTACATGTGTCCTATAAGCAATGGCTATAAGGAGTCAAAGGAGGTAGAGTGAAAGGGTACATCACAAAAAAGCCATCAAAGTGGCACCATGGAAACCATGCATATCCAGGAAAGCAGTCCACTGGAACTGAGTTGAAGAGTCTCCAAGTTCCCCACTGCCATCCAGGATGGTCCTAAGGTGCATGATGTTTAGGTGTGACACCTACTGATGTACACAGTAGTCAGCACCACACTCCTAGGTCCCCAGTTCCATATGCATACACACCTTGATTTGTCTTTTGCATCACAAAATGTGCCTTTCCTGATGTCAGTAACCCACTAGAAATTTATGGCTATGGTACTCGCCAAAGCATTCAACACACAGGTTGACCTTGCAAGTCAGGCACCCCTATGATGGCTCAGCACGTTTATCCTTGCTGGCACAGTTTTTGCATCTTGATTTATGCCATTTCACTGGAAAGTGAAAGTCATGCTCAAATTGGCTCACAGCCTCTGTGACAGTAAGCTCATAGGTTCATAGGTAGGTACTAGGCTAATGGCTCTAGGGTCAAAGCAAGCCTAGCCAACAGTGTATTGGCTTTCGTCACCCATGTATTGTGAAATTCCTGCCCCTCTATCGAGCAGTGCCCCAGACATAATCCCAGGGGTGAACTTCCAATCACCCATCCACTTATCAAGGTTTCTCTTGAAAAGTGCTAATGACAAGCTCTGCTTGACATGGATGGGAATTTTGTTCCAGAGCATGGGAAGTCTCTGAGAGACGAATCTATCCCTCCAGCATGTCCTATTTATTGTTGTGATGAGGTTTAGGTCCCTAGAGCATGTAGCTCGGGGAGATTGGGATTTCTTCAAGTGGAGCATGTCCAACAATTCCGGGTTTGACATAGCTTTGTATGTCAGACAGAGGTCTCCTCGGAGCAAGCAGTATGCAACCGAGTAGAGTTTGAGCTTCTTGAGTCGGTCGGCATAGGTCAATTTTTTGAGGCCAGCGATCCTCTTGGTGAGGTACTTTTGGGGCCTCTCAAGTTGTTGTAGGTGTCTTGTGAGGTACATCCCAAATGGGACATTGTATTCAATGAGGGGTCTGATAAGTGATGAGTAGAGGGGAAAGATGACTTCCTTATTTCTAGATGCAAACCGTTTTGTGATTAAGTGGGCCACATAGAAAGATTTTCTGACCACTGTGGCAATGTGGTTATCGAAGGAGAGGTTACTATCCACTTGGGTCCCAAGGTCTCTTATCACACTTTCTGTGTTGAGTGAACTTCCCCCTATTTGGTAATTCATGCATACCTTGTTTTTGCCAAAGGGGATAACAATGCATTTTTTGGCATTTAGTTTGAGGCCATGATTATGACACCATGTGCCCATCTCAGTGAGGCCCTTTTGCAGGATGTCTACATTGGCAGAGGAATCAATAATGGCACCCAGTTTGCAGTCATCTGCGAACTTGGTTAGCCATAGACCCTTGGTGTTCGCTTGCACTTCAGAGAAGTAAATACAGAACAGGAGGGGTCCCAAGACAGAACCCTTGGGTACTCTACTTGTCACTGGTTTGGAGTCGGATCTGGAGTCAGCAATGCTTACCATGTGGGTTCTGTCCATGAGCCAGTTGGCCACCCATCTCGTGACGTAAGGGTTTATGTTAAGGTTGGTGAGTTTATCAATGATTCCTGAATGAGGAATAGTGTCAAAGGCTTTAGTGAGGTCCAGGTAGGCTGTGTGGACCACCTTGCCCTCGTCTATGGCCTTAGTAACTATTTCATAGAAGTCTACCAGGTTTAGGAGACATGACCTACCATTCACAAATCCGAATTAGGTAGCATCCAGAGTTTGAAAGTTACCTATATCTTTGTTTATGAGTTCCATGATGATACGTTCCATGGCCTTGCAGACCAGGCTTGTCAGGCTAATAGATCTATAGTTCCCGGGATCTGTGGTGGCTCTTCCTTTGTGGAGTGGGATAATCATTGATGTGCTCCATTCTGTGGATACATAGCCTGTGGTGAGGCTGTGGGTGAACATGGATTTTAGGTGAGGAGGCTAGTTTATTTTGGAATTCATGTAAGATGCAGCCTGGGATGTTGTCCAGTCCCATGGATGCTGTGTTTTTGGCTTTAGAGAGTGCCATTTTTACCTGTGTGTTTGTGATTTCCAGGACTCTACAACCATCTGGTATAGTTATAGACCCTTTGTGGGGTGAGGGGGGAGTAAATTTTGCTCTGAACCTATCTGCCGATATGTTGGCTATATCAGTTTGCTCTGTATATTTTGTGCCGTTCTGTTGTAGCTTGGTGCAGATCTGGGTGTTGCCATGGAGATTATTGACTTAGCTAAAGAATGCCTTGTGGTTGTCTTTGGAATCCATGGTAATTTTTCATTCAAAGTTAGCTTTGGAGGACTTTATGAGAGACCTTAGTTTCTTACTGAGGCTCGTCAGTGAGTTTCTCCATACCTGGGTTTTTACTGTCTTGTGCAACAGTTTCTTCCTTCTGTTGTAAAGTTTATTAATGGCAGGGGACCACCAGATTGGCTTCTTTTTTGTTGGAGGATAGCATCTTGGTTTTATTGGGGATAGCACGATCCATGCACTCATGTAGGTGTTTGTAGAGTGCATTTGTGTAGGATTCAGCAGTCGTGACTGTATTGACTGTGTTATTCATCTGCAGGGTGTTGCAAAGTTAGTCACCTCATTCTTGAGAAGCGTGAAGTTTACTTTGGAAAAGTTTTTTACAATGGTTTCCTTGTGTGGGGGGTGAGGTCAGAATATGCATATCTAGGGTGATTAGTTTATGGTCTGATCTGACAAGCGAGGAGTTGATCTCGGGCATTGAGCACTGGTCACCCATGTTGGTAATGACCAGGTCCATAATATTGTTGCCCCTGGTGGGGGCATTGACAAGTTGATCCAGGGCATTAGAGTTTATGAACTCCAGGAATCATTGAGCAAGGGGGTTAGTACAAGAGTAGTTTTCCCAGTTTATGCTGGGGTAGTTGTAATTGCCCATTATTATGGTATTTCGTTGGACCCTCATTTTTTCCAATGTCCCCAGGAACAAGGAGTGAGTGTCCTGGGTCATGGTGGGGGATCTATAACAAGCTACAATTTGGAATGCATGTTTGCCCTGGGTTAGTTGCACTTGGATGATTTCAGAGGCATCGTATTTTACAACTAGCCTGGAGGTGTGGATGTCCTTGATGAATATGGAGACATCTCCGCCCTTCGTGTTTCAGTCCGGGTTTTGTGGTCGAAACGTGTGGTATGAATTATAGCCTGGTAGTGCTGGGGTGCTCTCGGGTGCCTTGAACCAGGTCTCAGTCACTGCACACAAATCGATGTTCTCCATTTTGAGGAGTGCCTTGAGTGACTGCATTTTGAGGTTTAGACTCCTAGCATTGAGTAACACTGCCCTCGGTTTTTGTTTCCTGTAGTTCTTATGGTGGAGGGTTTGTTTTCTGAGCTTTGTCTAAAAAAGGCACTATAGGGGTGGCAAGAGCCTTGGCCAATATTCTGAATCCCAGGGGTGATAGTTGCAGGCCATCGTGGCCTGTCAAGCATGTCATCCCAGGCAGACAGATACTGGATCCCCTTTGAATGACACCAGACGCTTAGCCAATTATTGAAGTTGATCATCTTATCCTTGTACTGTGGTATCATTTTTTGGTGAAGGCAGGATGCTACTCAGGGCTAGCGTCATACCTGCCTGGGCTACAAGATCGGAGAGCTCTTCCATGTCTCTTTTCATGCAGTCCAGGGAGGTATGTCTCAGGTCATTTACACCAACATGGACTATGACAGACTCATATTTGTACTTGCCTTGTAGTGAACTGAGTGCATGCGTTATGTGGCGGATTCTGGCACCTGACAAGCAGCTGACAGTAACCTTCTCCTTGTCTAGCCTGGTGAGTGGGACATCGGTGTGCCTGACTCTAGAGTCAGCTATCACTAGTGTGTTGGGTATGTTGTTTTGCCTTATGGGCTGTGGTTGTGTGGCAAAAAATGAAAAATAATGTGCAAAAGTGAGTTTTTATAACAGGAAGATAAAAGAGATAGAAATTAGCCCAAAATGGCCATTAAACTACAAATTCTGAGCTGAAACCCACTCCTCCAGGGACAGATAGGCTTATCAAAGCTCCCCACTCTCACTAGTGAACAGAGAAACTTCCTTCTATCCAAGTAAGGTTTGGGCCAACACAGGAACTACAAAACAGTCCTGGATTCAGCAAACTCTGAAAACTGGAATACTAGCTTCAGAAAGGTGGGAAAGAGGTACAGGACAGCTTATTTATTTATTTATTTTTTTTAGAGTTTAAGGGAGTTAAGACAAAATAAACACTTTAAAACACAGAAAAATGGCTATCGCACTTGAGTGTGTAGCCTAAAACAGTTAAAACAGTTTAAATGCTCTAAAAAACGAGTTTAAAGTGCAAAACAGTAAATAAGTACAATTAAACAGTTGTAAAAGGCTTTTTTGTATCAAATAAACACTAGAAACTGAGCATTTAGGTGGAATTAGCAATTTCTAACAAGAAATAAGCCAAAAAAGTACTTTAATCAAACCAAAGTCTCTCTTTTCACCTTCTGCTGCTGTAGGACTCTGCAGATCACCTGGGCAGGTTCTTCCTGAGCTGATACAAGCACAAAAAATGTGCAAAAGTGAGTTTTTACAGCAGGAAAATAAAAGGGATAGAAATTATCCCAAAATGGCCAATAAACTACAAATTCTGAGCTGAAAACCACTCCTCCAGGGACAGATAGGCTGCTCAAAGCTCCCCACACTCACTAGTGAACAGAGAAAACTTCCTTCTATCCAAGTAAGATCTGGACCAACACAGGAACTACAAAACAGTCCTGGATTCAGCAAAATCTAAAAACTGGACTATACTAGCTTCAGAAAGGCAGGAAACAAGTATAGGATAGTTTACTTTTTTTTTTTTTTTTTTAGAGTTTAAGGCAGTTAAGACAAAAAAACACTTTAAAACACAGAAAAGTGGCTATCACACTTGAGTGTGTAGCAAACAACAGTTAAAACAGTTTAAACAGTGGCGGCTGGTGACTTCAAATCAAAGGGGGGGCTGCAGGAAATAGCTGAATGGGTGGGGCCATTGGGAAGGGGTGTGGCCAACTAGAAGAGGGAGGAGCTATGCTCAAAACCACAAAAACTAACTTTAATTAAATACGCTGCCCTGGGTGCCAAAACGTCATTATGAGAGTCCAATCAAGACAAAATGAAGTGTAGAAGAATAAAAATATTTCAATGCATTGGCTGCATGACAGCTTACTTAATATCTAGATGGAAACAAAAGGTTGCAAGGCATGAAAAAATAAATTACTTTTTAAATACATTACTGGAATGCCAGTCAAAATCAAGTATTAGAAAAACAAGCAGCACTCAACTCAATCCACTTCTACTTGCACTGTAGTTCTAATTATAATTTATATTCAGCTTTATTAAAGTACCAAGTAACACGCTGAAAGTAGAAATCTCTGCAATGCCTCCACTTGTAAAAATGTTTCTTATCCAAAAAAGACCTGCTGCCTGACAACAACTAATCTACTTGTTTCATGGGGAAAACATGATCAAAGTAAAAAATGAAAAGCAAACAAGAAACAAGCTCAAGACACATTGCTTAAAGGATTACTGTATATGTTATGGACCACACATGATTGGCATTCTGTTTAATTTATGGGTAATGCCTGCAGAGATGACTGGAAGTCTCCAACAAGTGTAATTAGCTTCTTAAAATAATGTAATCCTGTCCTTTATTACAAATACTGTCGTATGCATTTCAATACCCAAGGCTTATACATTATCTAGTTAAGTATTCTCTGCATGGCAACAACAGAAAGGCTTTCAATGTTGGCAATTCTTTAACAGTATGCTTATTAAAGCTTACTTGCATCTTATGATCTCAGACAAGCTTACCTGATGGTCATTAAAGCATTGCTACTTAAACACAAAGCAACAGGCACTTTGAATAATAAGCATAAATCAACAGTACAAAACTATGACAGAAACCAGACAATTCTGCAAAATCAAGGACAGATGAAAAGCCACTGTAGTACTTGTGTCTACCTAGGATGGGGGATGCTCTGCACATTTACACTGCATAACTACTCCTTGCCTTGCTTGGACACATCCAGAGTCACTACATGGGGGAGTGGGGTGCAACAAGTATGTCACAATTTGAAATGTCTCTGGCTGACTGTGATGGCCCTGACACATTTGTCATCCCTCTCAACCTCAGAGCAAGAAATCTGGACAAAGCCATACATAGAAGTGGGACAAAGGCCCAAAAATAAGGACAATTTTTAAATATTGCTCTTATAAACTTAGAAAGATAATAGAATAGGTCTTGCATTAGTATGAATTTTCTGAAGGGTATGAAATCTGAAACTCAAATGTCTGTCATTATTTTTTAACTTCAGTCTTTAATGATTTGTTACTAATTTGCCAAAAAAACACAATTTTATGAGAAATGGACCAAAAATGTGATGCAAAAATATAAAATAGCCACACGATACAGCTGGGAACCTGTCAAAGAAGGGACACTTTAATATTAGTACTGCTAATTTGAGCAGCTGACAAAATAAAAGAATCTACATGCATTTCTGAAATAAAAGTAATCTATAACTCTGATTATTACAGTTATTTCTTAATTGTAAACACCCCTTGTTTTCTTCCAAAATCGCTATTTTGTGGAGGGATTATTAGGGGGAAGAGCAACATTTTGAGCCAAAATCAGGGAGAGTTGAGAGGTTTGGCTATGCCTAATTCTATAAAGCAATTTATTTGCATATACCTCTCAACCTGTTAATGCAGTAAATCTGGACAAGGCCAAATATATTGGGGGAACATATAAACAGTACTAAAAATTGCTCTTGTATAAACTGAGACAGTTGATAGAATAACAGGTCTTACTTTAGCATGCATTTTTCTGAAGGTTATGAAGTCTGAAACTCAGTGTGTCATTATTTAGTGACTTAATTCCTAAATGACTTGCCAGGAAACCACAACTTTTATGAGGAACAAGCCAAAAATAAGAAGCAAAAATCTATTCATTCTTTGAATCCTCCTCACAAAACATGGTCGAATGGAGCCTCCCCCCTGCAGCCATTCCAATGATCCATTACTTGGCTATTTCACTCCATTTACCATAAACACTAATGTGCATACTGCTTTACTTCTATGATGATTTGGACTTCATTTGAAAGTTTTATTTTGCATTTTACAGCACAAACACTAAGACATCTGCTAAACAAAGCAATGTAGTCTCACAATGAAAACAGACTTAGCATTAAAACTTCTCTGCCCTTGAAACTCACATTCATTGAAACAGCATTGAAACCCACATTCAAAGAAAATACATTTTGCCAGTGGCAGATAAAGGTTAATTCTGGGCTGTTTTCAAATCGTAGGCCCCTTGCATATGAAACATACATGTGCTCTTTGATACACCTTCCTGATTGCACTAAATTATATTCCTTGTACAATACAGTACAGTTGTTAGAGGGCGTTTTAAATGTATTAAACAATGAAACAAAACACATGCACCAATAATGACAAAACAGTCCAATTCAGAACATTTTCCAGTAAACAATGAAACAAAATGCATGCACCCATAATGACAAAACTGCCCAGTTCAGATAATTTCCATCATAAAAGTCTACCCAAGCTTCTACAGTCCACCATTATCCGTAAATATGCACAATTCTGCAGTCCCACCATTATCAGTAAATATGCACAATTCTACAGTCCACCATTATCAGTAAATATGCACAATCTCTGAAGAAGTAAAAGTCATCTAAATAATTCCACATTAAAGATATCTGTAACTAATGAAGATGTTGCTGCTAGCAAACACCTTTATATTTCATGGTTTCATCGAAAAATAAAGTGTATGTTGCCTCTGAGGAATAAATTGCCTATATTACATTAAAAAGATGATAAGCTAGTAATATTGCAATACGAAATGGATGGCAAACTAATAGGCTCATAGTTAGTATCTTCGCCAAGGAAGACATTCTCAGTATGGCAGCATCCACCCCTTGTGGGAGTAGAACCCACAGCCTTCTGCAGCAAAAGTGAATACACAACCTGTTGGGCTATTAACAATGCAAGCTGACTTAGCATAAGCAGCATTAAACTTTTCTTCCCCTGCCGCTCTCAGCTCCTTGTAAAATCTACTCAATACTCAACTGCATCTCAACTTCGCAGCACAAGAAATCTGGAAAAAGCCAAAATTTATTGGGGGGGTCAAAAGCCCAAAAACCAGGGACACATTAAACATTGTTTATATAATCTTGGAAAGTTGCTAGAATAAAATGCTGTGTTATCACCATACATTTTACTGCCAAGGTCCCTGTGCAAAACAGTCAGAGCAACATACCACTACACCAAATCAGCTGCTTTGTGAAAGAAAAATGCTGTGTTACCACCATACATTTTACTGCCAAGGTCCCTGTACAAAACAGTCAGAGCAACATACCACTACGCCAAATCAGCTGCTTTGTGAAAGAGAGGAAGACTGAAACTTAAATGGCTATCATTTAGTGAATTCAGTTCTCACCATAGCTGTCAACCTCTTAGCACAAAACACCTGGACAAACCCAGTAATGAGGGAATACAGCCCTCAAACATATTCACTGAATTCAGTTCTTGCCATAGCTGTCAACCTTAGCACAAAAAACCTGGACAAAGCCAATAATGGGGAAATACAGTCCCAAAAATAGGGACAAATTTCAAATATTCATCTTATAAACTTAGGAAATTGCTAGAATAAAAGGTTCTGTTACTATGTATTTTCTGAAGAATATGAAGTCTGAAATTCAAATGCCTGTCAATTTTACTTCTGACGGAACAAAAACAATTTTCAGCAGACGCCCAGGGAGAAATACTGCAGACACGTTTTTGTAAAATGGCAGGATACCAGAGCAAATCCACACAAACACAGGGAGAAGATGCAGACTCCACACAGAAGGCACCCCAGCCAAGAATCAAACCAGAAAACCTATAGCTGTGAGGCAACAATGCTACCACTGCACCATCAGATATATAAGGAATTAAACATTCAGAAACCTGAAATCTGAAATTCAAATGCTTGTCAATTTTATTTAACATTTGTTAACCAGGACAGTCTGACTTGGAACAAAAAAATAATTTTCAGCAGAGGCCCAGGAAGAAATAATGCAGACATGTTTTTGTAACATGGGAGGACACAAAAGCAAACCCACACAAACACAGGGAGAAGATGCAGACCCCACACAGAAGGCACCCCAGCCAAGAATCAAACCTGAGAACCTGTAGCTGTGAAGCAACAATGCTACCAATGTACCATCAAAGCATTTAGAAACCACAGATATTATGAGGAATAGAACAGATCAAATATGAGACAAAAATCTGCATTTTTTTTTACAAATGGTGGTGGGTAGGGAATTCAGGCCCTTAACACCTGCATACAAGGTACAGGGTTAAAGCCTGAGGTATTCCTACCACACCACCATGTGTTTGCTCTAGTCACCAGTATATAGCAACTGGGGCATTTTACATACACACACACCTACCTTGCTGACGGGCTATAACTGCTCCCCTATATCCAAACAGTCCCTTGCCGCCGAGCTCCAAACAGCCCCTTTGCCAGTATTCCTTGAGCGATTGGTCCATCCCGAACAGTCCAAATCCATGATTGGTCCAGCCTGCTGCTGCTGCAGTCCGGAGTGCCTCCATTTCGTGACGTCACAGCTGCACAGACTGCTGGGCATCTTGGGGCCAAGATGCCTTTCCCCCTATCTAGACTGCTGAGAAAGCAGTCTGAGAGTGTGAGCACATGTGCACATTTCGAGGAATTTACTGTTTTTGTTTTTGCGTTTCACTATTTTATTTTTATTTGTTTTTTAGGTGGGAGGGCTGCAGACCTGCAGTCCTATAGCAGGAGCTGCCCCTGAGTTTAAATGCTCTAAAGAACAAGTTTAAAGTGCAAAACAGTAAATAAGTACAATTAAACAGTTGTAAAATACTTTTTTGTATCAAATAAATGCTAGAAACTGAGCATTTAGGCGGAATTAGCAATTTCTAGCAAGAAACAAGCCAAAAAAGTACTTAAATCGAACCAAAGTCTCTTTTTTCTCCTTCTGCTGCTGAAGGACTCTGCAGATCACCTAGGCAGGTTATTGCTGAGCTGATACAAGTGCAAAATCACGCAAAAGCAAGTTTTTATAGCAGGAAGATAAAAGAGATAGGAATTAGCCCAAAATTGCCAATAAACTACAAATTCTGAGCTGAAAACTACTCCTCCAGGGACAGATAGGCTGCTCAAAGCTCCCCACTCTCACTGATGAACAGTGAAACCTCTTTCTATCCAAGTAAAGTATGGGCCAACACAGGAACTACAAAACAGTCCTGGAGTCAGCAAACTCTGAAAACTGGACTATACTAGCTTCAAAAAGGTGGGAAACAAGTATAGGATAGCTTATTTATTTATTTTTTTAGAGTTTAAGGCAGTTAAGACAAAATAAACAATTTAAAACACAGAAAAGCAGTTATCGCAGTTGAGTGTGTAGCCTACAACAGTTAAAACAGTTTAAATGCTCTAAAAATGAGTTTAAAATGCAAAACAGTAAATAAGTACAATTAAACAGTTGTAAAAGGCATTTTTGTATCAAATAAATGCTAGATACCAAGCATTTAGGCAGAATTAGCAATTTCTAACAGGAAACAAGCCAAAAAAGTACTTAAATTAAACCAAAGTCTCTCTTTTCTCCTTCTGCTGCTGTAGGACTCTGCAGATCACCTTGGCAGGTTCTTTTCCTCTTGGTGTAACTGGCAAGTAGATGCAAGCCTAAGTTGCTTCTGAACTGTAGCTGTGTTTCTGGAATAGCACGTCCAGAGTGTGACAGTTGCTGGTGGCTGTTACTTTCATGGAATATAATGAAAGCATTGACTATGACCACATCCCATAAGAACCAGAACAAGTACAGCCACCATTTGTGTGCTTTTCTGGCAGTGGGATACTGTGTCCTGAGCTGATCTGCTCAGTCCACCCCATTCATGTAAGTGTTGTACATGTTTACAATTGGTGGACATGGCACCGATGCTTTGGTTCCATCACGCTTTCGCCTGTGTGTGCTGGAGACTGACAAGGTTGGGTTACAGTTAGTTGACAGGAGGAATACTGGATTGCTATCCTTCCATTCAGTAGCTAGCAGTGGTCCACTCTGCAATTGCTTGTAGTAGCCTCAAGTTGTTTTTTCCAATGGCCTGTCTGTTGAATGTTAGAGGCCATCATGGCCTATTGGTGTGCATGGTACCACAACAGTATAGACCATCTTGCAACAATTGCTGTGCCAGAGGAACAGAGATAAAGAAGTTATCAAAGTAAATGTGATGCTTCTTGCCAATCAGTCCTCTAGTTAAGTCAACCACAACTCTGAGTGCCAGTCCGACCTCTTTCCAGTGTATACCTGGAATTCATGTACATACCCATTGGTACAGTCTGCCAACACCCACACCATAATGCCATACCTCTCAGGCTTACCAGGCATAAGCTGTCTAAATGTCAAGCATCCATGGAAGCTGACCTTGGCTTTGTCTACAGTCACCTCACAATGCACATTGTACTGTGTCCTGCATGCATGAAGTACTGCATCCAGTACTGGCCATACATGATGTAGCTTGTCATGACCCATAAAGCCCTGTGGTAGGCTCAGGCTGTTATCATTGCCGTGGAAGTACTACTGAATTTTTTCAAACCTATCTTGGGTCATGTACTCTGCTATTGGGAAGCGACCATATACGTGGTGCATTTCCCAGTACTGCCTGTATTCAGGAACATTTACAATAGGCATGTATATTCTGACACCTAGAAATGTATGTATGTCTCCTGGACAAATGGGACTCCACCGCGTATCAACCTTGCCTGCTATGGCCTGCCTCTGTGCAGCATAGCGATTGGTTTCATTGGCAATAGGGGTGTACAACTCCTCTGGGAACATCAAATTCAGGAAGTCCATCTCTGTGCTATCTGAACCCAAGTTGTTTACTGGGCCTACTGGCCCCACAAAGTCCTCAATGTGTACAGTTTGGAGGTGTTTTTCCCACGTGATCTTAGGTGGTGGGCATGCTCAGTGTACCTTACTGGGTCTCCTAGAACAGTTGGGAATGGAAAGTGCTGCAGGGTTGAGAGATGGTGCTCTTTCAATGTCAGTACCAACTGTACTGCATGCAGTTGTTAGTGAACTACTAACAGACATTCCCTGCTGAGGCACAACCATGTCATTGCCTGACAAGGAGCTATTTTGACTCATATCTAGTGGATTTTCTCTATCCCAATCCACATACCCTGGACTACTTTCAACATCATGTACAGTCGAAGAAGCATCCACACCCTTGTCAGTACTTGCAGTCATAGGTGTGTCACTCATACCACATGCTTTCTTGAACACAGATAAAGGCAAGCCATCATCTGCGTCAAACTCTGAATGCACTGGGTGTGGTACCTCATCCTCACTGTCATGGTCAGTGTCATAATTACTGGTCAGGTCTGCTTTGGCGAGTCATAGTGGTCTTTCAAGAATGGCTGCCACAGGGGCATCATCCATATCACAGGCAATGGTCTTGTCACACAGACGTGCGAGTGGAATCTCATCCTCTGTGTCATAATCTTCATCCTCACTCTGGTTGGCATTATGTGGTGGCTCAAGGTACATACCTGTGTCTGAACCACTGCTGCAGCCATCAGAGTTTGTTTCCTTACCCAACAGGTAAATGCTGCTTGCTTTCTCCTCAACAGATGACATCTTCGTTGGGGGCTGTGTTGCTTCACACTTGAAATCACACCTGAAAAACACAATGGTATACAACATTCTGATGTAATATACCTTGCTGATTGAATAATAGGATACAGAGCTTGATACTAAGCAAATTACAGATGATCTGCTAAACCTAGCTAGGGCAGTTTACTGTCACACACACATAAACTTCATCCTCATAGTGCAAGAACTCTGGACAAAGCATAAAATAAATAGGGTCAAACTATAAATATTGCTGTCATGCACATAAAAAAATTGGTAGAATAACATGATTTCTACTAGTATGCATTTTTCTAAGGAATATGAAATCTAAAACTGAAATGTCCGTTATTTAGCAACTTCAGTCTGTTTTATGAGGAATAGACAAACATATGGAAAATCAGTCCCCATACGACCCTTTAGTGACACTTCTTGGTAAGAACATCCACCAAAATGAAGCTGGAGTGATAGGTATATATCCCGCAGACTATTGCATCTATGGAACTAGCTGCCCTTCCATGCAAAGCAAAGTACGTCCCTATCCCAATGCAAGTGCAACTTGGACAATTGGATATGAAACCGGAAATACATCCCTGGTTTGGTACCTATGTCTATAAGGGTTAGAGGTAATCTGTAAATGGTTCATCTGCCAGGCCCATGCTTACCCTTATCAACAAAGTATAAATGTCTACTGCTAAGACAGTCATTGTGTAGTATAAGTGATGACCTTAGTCATTTGTAAGAAAAGCATTAGAAATGTTATACTCTCAACACACTACAGACATTAGACAAGGTATAATGCAGACATCAGAGAACGTACATAAAGAAATAGAACTGCAAGAGAGTAGGTGTGGGCTTGTTGATGTCTGAAGTAGAGGGTGAGTGTGTTGCTATGTGTGAGAAGGTCAGAAATCAGATTAAGCTTCATAGTTTTGGTCTGTTTATCAGAACTATTTATGATTTTGATTTTGATATCAAAACAAAGAAATTCTCTCCTCAGGTTATAACATCCTAAGGCAAGATAGAGATACCAAAAAGGGAGACGGAGTTGCTATTTTACTTAAAAATGCACTTAACCTCCGGCTTCTGAAAACCCCACTTCCCAAATTTCAGAATGCAGAAACATTAGGGTCCATTATGTCCCTCAAAAACCAAAAGAGAATCAACACCCTCTGCAGTTATATTCCTCCAGGAAATAACTCGCCTATAATAGAAGAGATACTACAATGGGCTACAATCAACCTCCCCAAGAAACCATCCTGCTATCAACACCCTTTGCAGTTATATTCCTCCAGGAAATAACTCGCCTATAATAGAGGAGATGTTACAATAGGGTACAATCAACCTCCCCAAGAAACCATCCTGCTATCAACACCCTCTGCAGTTATATTCCTCCAGGAAATAACTCGCCTATAATAGAAGAGATACTACAATGGGCTACAATCAACCTCCCCAAGAAACCATCCTGCTATCAACACCCTTTGCAGTTATATTCCTCCAGGAAATAACTCGCCTATAATAGAGGAGATGTTACAATGGGCTACAATCAACCTCCCCAAGAAACCATCCTGCTATCAACACCCTTTGCAGTTATATTCCTCCAGGAAATAACTCGCCTATAATAGAGGAGATGTTACAATAGGGTACAATCAACCTCCCCAAGAAACCATCCTGCTATCAACACCCTCTGCAGTTATATTCCTCCAGGAAATAACTCTCCTATAATAGAGGAGATGTTACAATGGGGTACAATCAACCTCCCCAAGAAACCATCCTGCTATCAACATCCTCTGCAGTTATATTCCTCCAGGAAATAACTCACCTATAATAGAGGAGATGTTACAATGGGGTACAATCAACCTCCCCAAGAAACCATCCTGCTATCAACACCCTCTGCAGTTATATTCCTCCAGGAAATAACTCTCCTATAATAGAGGAGATGTTACAATGGGGTACAATCATCCTCCCCAAGAAACCATCCTGCTATCAACATCCTCTGCAGTTATATTCCTCCAGGAAATAACTCTCCTATAATAGAGGAGATGTTACAATGGGGTACAATCAACCTCCCCAAGAAACCATCCTGCTATCAACACCCTCTGCAGTTATATTCCTCCAGGAAATAACTCACCTATAATAGAAGAGATACTACAATGGGGTACAATCAACCTCCCCAAGAAACCATCCTGCTATCAACACCCTCTGCAGTTATATTCCTCCAGGAAATAACTCGCCTATAATAGAAGAGATACTACAATGGGGTACAATCAACCTCCCCAAGAAACCATCCTGCTATCAACACCCTCTGCAGTTATATTCCTCCAGGAAATAACTCTCCTATAATAGAGGAGATGTTACAATGGGGTACAATCAACCTACCCAAGAAACCATCCTGCTATCAACACCCTCTGCAGTTATATTCCTCCAGGAAATAACTCTCCTATAATAGAGGAGATGTTACAATGGGGTACAATCAACCTACCCAAGAAACCATCCTGCTATCAACACCCTCTGCAGTTATATTCCTCCAGGAAATAACTCCCCTATAATAGAGGAAATGTTACAATGGGGTACAATCAACCTACCCCAAGAAACCATCCTGATATCAACACCCTCTGCAGTTATATTCCTCCAGGAAATAACTCCCCTATAATAGAGGAAATGCTACAATGGAGTACAATCAACCTGCCCCAAGAAACCATCCTGCTATCAACACCCTCTGCAGTTATATTCCTCCAGGAAATAACTTGCCTGTAATAGAAGAGATACTACAATGGGGTACAATCAACCTCCCCATGAAAACATCCTGCTATCAACATCCTCTGCAGTTATATTCCACCAGGAAATAACTCGCCTATAATAGAAGAGATACTACAATGGGGTACAATCAACCTGCCCCAAGAAACCATCCTGCTATCAACACCCTCTGCAGTTATATTCCTTCAGGAAATAACTCGCCTATAATAGAAGAGATACTACAATGGGGTACAATCAACCTCACCAAGAAACCATCCTGCTATCAACATCCTCTGCAGTTATATTCCACCAGGAAATAACTCACCTATAATAGAGGAAATATTACAATGGGGTACAATCAACCTGCCCAAGAAACCATCCTGCTATCAACACCCTCTGCAGTTATATTCCTCCAGGAAATAACTCGCCTATAATAGAGGAAATGTTACAATGGGGTACAATCAACCTGCCCCAAGAAACCATCCTGCTAGGCAACCTAAACCTAGACTGGCTAGCCTGCCACTCCAACAACCCCTCAAACCATATTAACTTATTCGGATTCTCACAATTAATCCAAGAACCCACCAGAGTTGACAAAAAATCCAAAAGAACCTCCATTTTTGATTGGACTTTAGTTAATCTCACCAAAGAAAATTATCATGTGGGCTGCCTACCTGATGAACTGAGTGACCACTGCCCCATATTCCTCCTTTGTAAGCAAGTAAATATATCCAAACCAATACTGTATAAGGAAACTAGAGATGAGCACATGGTAAATCCGCAAATTGTTAACAGCATGTTACAGCAATGTGACTGGCACCCACTAAAAATTCTACCATAAGACCAGGCAGTTGAGTTTTTCAATAGTACCTTTATGAATGTTCTAAATATACTGGCTCCCATCAGGAAACTTGGAACTAAAGTTAACTATGCCCCTTGGCTAAATAGGACAATAAAAGCCTTACTAAAAGCCAGAGACAATGTCTGGAGGAATTGGAAAAAGAATAACACTAGCCAAGATAGACAAAAATATCAACAACTTTGAATCAGGCCAAAAAACAAAAAAAAATGGATAAACAAAACTACTTCCTAGACATCCAAAACAAACATTTCAAAACCCCCCAAAAGTTCTATCAACTCCCTTCTAAAACCTGGCAAAACTACCACCCCAACTGCCAACACCAATACTGATAATGACAGCATAGCTTCTCAATTTAACCATCACTTCACAGAATCTATTCTCTCATTATCTACCCAGCTATCCAACAACCATTCTAAATTCACCCCGTCTAAAGATCACAGTAATATACCCACCTTTACACTCTCACCTCTACCAACCTCCACAGTTAAAAAACTACTCTCAAAACTAAAACCCACCACTCTCACAGCAGATGGTCTACCCACTAATTTCCTAAAATTAGCTGCAGTCACTAGCCTACCCTGTCTCAATTCTTATAAACTGCTCTATACAAGAAGCTTACATCTCCCAAATATGGAAAGTGTCATATATTAGGCCCCTTCACAAAGGCAGTAACTCCTATGAACTATCAAACTACCGCCCCATTGCTATTTTATCCCCCCTTTCCATGCTCCTGGAGAAATGTATTCACACCTAGGTAATGCACTTCTTAACCTCACATAATCTCCTCTCCCTCACACAGCATTGCTTCCACCCAAACCACAGTACAACTACTGCCCTTCTCTCCTTTAGCAACCAGGTTAACCAGCTTAGAAACAACAAATTCGTATCAGCCATATTCTTAGAGCTCTCTAAAGCATTTGACATGGTCTCCCATAACCTACTTTTAGACACTTTATCCACCATGTCCTTCGCCCCCTCCACTACTTCCTGGTTCAAAAACTATCTCTCTGACAGAAAACAATCAGTCAAATGACAAGGTGTACTATCACCTCTACTACCAACTACTATAGGTGTTCCTCAAGGATCAATACTGGGTCCTATACATTTCACCATTTTCACTAACAAACTACATACCTTCACCCTGCATGCATCACTTATACAGTACACAGATGACTTCACCCTAATCTGCTCAGTCCCATTCATAACCACTCTTCAAAAGCTTACCCAAGAATCCTTTTGCTCCATGGAACAATGGATTACTGATATCCAACTTATTCTAAACCCCAACAAAACCAAATTACTCCTTTTCACCCCCAATAAATCCAGAACCACACCTCCTTCCTTCACTATCACCTCCAAAAATGGCACCACAACCCCCCCCTACTAAGCTCCTCGATGTTGACATAGATTAAGGATCTCACTTTGATGTCCATATCTCACAAACTATAAAAAAGGTACATGAAAAATTAGGAACTTTATACAAACACAAACAGTTCCTATCAGACCAAGCATGAATCATCTTAGCCCAAACCCACCTCTTGTCTACCCTAATGTATACATCACCAATCCAAATTTACATCAGGAAAACAGACCTAGACAAACTAGAACCATGTTACAATAAAATTGCAAATTTCACCAATAACTCCACTTTTAGAAGTCATCACTGTCTTGTCCTAAAGGAACTACAGTGGTTAGAACTCCCTCAGCTAATTAGTTACCACCAACTAGTGCTCACCTTCAACATAATAAAGAATCCCCCAAAACCCCAGCCCTAAACCAACTACTAAACCAATATTCAGCAAATCGTCCTCTACACTCATCCAACAAAACCCTGCTCTGCATATCCAAAGCCAACAATACTGCAGGGAAAGCTCTTTTCCTCTCACACCATCACTAGGGAATGGAATAACCTCCCTCAAAATATCTCCTCAGCACCATCTATCTCACTTTTCAAAAAGTCACACCTCTTGCAGTCCTGGCTCTGTCCTTGCATCACATAAATGCTTTCCTGCTCTCCTCCAATTCTTGTTACCCTCCTCTTTTCACTGCTTACCATCTCTAATATACAGTACTCAAATACTCCCATACAGGACCTACTATTCTGCAAATTACTATATCTTGTGAGAGGTCTCTTTAATGGCATGAGTTTTTGATTGCATCAATGTGTGTTTTGTTCTCCCAATACTGACATCCAGGGTCTACTATATGTAAATTAAGCTTGCTTAATACAAACTATTGTATGATATATCTCTTTTATTGTATATATACCACTGTACATAATTGTTTTGTTGTGGAGCTTTTCTCCCAAGGCCTCTGCTTTAAATGGACCTCGTTCCAGTAGGACTTTCCTGGTAAACAAATGAAAAATAAAAATAAATAAAATTAATTTTCTGGCAAATCAGAGGACACAAGGCACTAAATAATAGCATATATATATATATATATATATATATATATATATATATATTCATATCCTTCATACAGTCTATGACAGATCCTGTTATTGTAGTAACTTTCTAAGTTAAAAAGAACAAAATTGCCTCATAGATTTGTTACATTACTTGGAATTGTACAAATGACAGAAAGAAAGTGGTTTGGGGGGGGTGGATTGCAATGACTCCAAGTGGAGAAAAACCTAAATCTGCCTTGTGCATTCATCAATGTGATAACGACTTCTACTTATGTGAATAACAGTGACAGCTGCTGAGAGTTTTGCCTGAAAAGTGATAATGACTTGGTGCTATATTGTAACTGCACTGTAATAATGATAATGTAATAACTTTATGCATGCTCAGACACAGGTGATAATTGCTGCACATAACCTGTTGAGTAGGCATTCATTGTACTACCTTGTGCAGCTGTTATGTAACAGAGACTCATTATCATCAGTAAGGAGAAGACCTGAGTAATTCAGTAAAATAGTATAACACTTATATATTGAGCCCTTCCTGCCCCCTAAATTCCACAAATGACTGACAAAACCAAGAAAAAAGCACAAAACATATGGTAGCTCCATGCTTGTAATAGTCAGCTAGTAAGTTTGGAGACATCTATAAGAAATTAATTCTAGGGAATTTTGCTAGAATTAGTGGCATAACTATGTAAAGGAACATATTCTATGTCAAATACCATAAAGAAATACAATATTTTGCAGGTCAAAATCGTACAGAAACTGCTAGCAGAACCAAGTACTGGCAAGAAATAAAGGAAGTAAGAGTCAAATCATGTTTCCTTTGTATACTGTACCTTACAACAGCTAATATACAGACAGGGAGCAATGGTGGAGGTGTCTGAATTTACATAAAAAACTATATCTCATGCCTGATCAAACAGGACAATGAACTGGAGCTTCTCCATCTTCAAATGACCAATCAGCCAAATAACACTTCCTTGCAAGCTATAGATCCCCCTCTTTGAATCAGGAAACCTATGGAAACACTATAGCTATTTAAAAAAGTGGTTTTACACAAGAAAAAATAAATGTCAGCTTAAAGGTTTTGTCAAAGCTTCACAAGAGAAGCAATGCATCCAGTTTAGTTCCTCACATGAAGATGTATAGGAACTACATGGATGTGCAATAAAAGCAGACAACATAAAATATTTACTAGAAACTTTTAGCAGATGGAACAATTTTTTTAAATAACAAGACTGCAAAAGAGGAGGCAGGACAAAAGATCTAATGATTTTTCCATCTGAAACATGGTGATTTTTGCAAACTTCTGCTCATTAGTAGTTGAGTTACTTCAGCATATTATTTTCCACTGAAGATTTAACTACTATCCAGACCAGTTAGATGGCAAGCTAGTGGAATATGACATATGTTCATAGGTTCATATGTGTGTACTAGGCTAATGGCCCTGGAGCCTTTACAAGTCTAGCCCATAGGATTACCCTGGCATCGTGCCACCCAACCTTAGTTCCCAGTGCCTCTGTCGAGTAGAGCCACTGAAGAGATCCCCAGGGTGAATTTTCTAACATAACCTAGAAATGGACCAAACACAGCTAATTACTTATTTATTTCTGTTTATTGGGCAGGGCTGAACTTAATGTGCACTGTGACCTAACTTTTGACCAACATGTGCACTGTTGTAAGAATGTGCAATCCTTCTACATTGCACAGTTTCTAAACAAAGTGATTGTGACTAGATCTAGAGATGTCATTGCTCCCCTTGACTGAGCTATCATCAGGCCAATTATTGAGTAGAATGCCCCCTTTGGTATGTATATGTCCAGAGACATACAAAAACTGAAAATCCCACAGAGGTACCTTACTAAAAGGATAGAAGGTCTAAACAATATGTCATACGTGGAGTGCATCAAAGCCCTGTCACTATACCCTGTATCCTACACACTGCCAAACTACACATTGACAACTCATGGTAGCTGTGATGCCCATGCCCTGGCCCAGCAATCAAAGAGCCTCAATCCTCACCACTAACACCAGTGAGGGGCGTCTCACATAGGAAGAAAGGATAACAAATACACACAGTAAAGTGCAATTTCCCTTAAGAGCACACAGATATCACAGTCAGTTGGGGGCTGGTTGCTCCCTTGCTCTCCAGGTCCCCAATAAGACTCCCCACTGGCACAGCTATAGGGTCTAGATCTCAAACAGCTGGGCAAGCTAAAATCTCCAGCACCCTCTCTCTCCAACCAGTGCTTCGTGTCCCTGCCCAAGTAGCTGACACACACACACTTTGAGATGAGTTCATACAACCGCACAGACACTTCCAGGGAAGGCTGGCACAGGTTCTCCAGCTGTGCCCATTTTACCCAGACTATACGGTATAAATCACTGCCACCAGCCAGCTAATATTTATCAGCTACTCAAAGGCCCTTAAAAGGGTGATCAGTTATTACTGTGCAATATTATTATCCAATTGGTAGTATAACTAAACAGTCAAGGCTTATGAGTGACTTGGCACAGGATCCTTATATACATGCAATGTACTCTTAGAGCTTAACTTATCTCTACACAAAACAGCCACAGTTGAAAGGTTTTAAAATATTTAATAATAAATAATAAAAACACAAGACAATACTTCTTACTACACAGTGCTAGTCAAGAGTTCAGAGATCACACAGAAATACTTAAAATAATTCAGTAGTACAGTTCTGACATCACAGAAAAATACTTAGTCTAATTTTTCTAGTTTCTAGCTAATTCTAAGAGAAAACACATTTCTAAAATAACTTACATATAGGACACAGGCAGAGTGCTGATGAATTGGATGGTCAAGACAAAAATGCTTAATGCCCTCTGATTCTCTCTGTTTTTAAAATCACATTTCTGGTTCCCATTACATCATTCTTCACACTTCCCAGGGTTCCCAGGCTAACAGAAACTACATTTATATTCCTAACATCTCCTTTTGTTATCTTGCAGCTGGTCAGGAAGCAGAGCAATACAAATACATTTGCATGTTTAAATCTAGCAAGTTAACTCTTGGTTAAAACAACATAAAAAATGTCTTCATCTAGACAGGCCGGAGCCAACTTTAGATCAAAGAGTCACAACATGTTTTACTTGGTCAGCAGACAACGCTGTTGTTACATTTTTTTTGCAGTTCCACATCTAACAGTAGTTTTTCCATTTAATGCAACAAGCCTGTGGTTCACATTAATATTTACAGATGACAGAATTATCTCCAAAATTGTATCTGGCTAGGCTGGCAGCCTTCACAGTAGCTTCAATATAAATCAACATGTCATACAATATTTGTTTGTTAAGTCTTTTTTTGGAAACTAATTTCAAAACTAGAACCCAAGTCATCATTTGCTGGCACCAAACAATATGCAGCCCAGACAGTGGAAATACTCGCACAGGTTATGCAGCTGACAGTTCGAGACACTAAAAGAGTTGCAAATGCATGTGGGAACATTGTCATATCACTCTATCTAGATACAAGGCTTCTTGACAAGTTACTGATTTATGATCACCTCAATAAATTGCAATCACATATGAGTGAAACTTTTCTAATGGAAACAGCACATGTAAAAAAACACACCTATAAAAAAGTGTTTTTACAAGGGGGCAAGCCTCCATGCAAGCCTGATGTACATGCTACAGCCCTCCGCCCTTTATATACACATAACAGATCTGAGGTTGTACCATGAATTCTGTTACTCTTTAACAGAAAAGTTTGGTAGTCATATGCCTGTAATTGCACAAATAAGAAAGTTTCAGTCATTAGCACTTTGCATACAGTCCTGGCACCCTAAATATAGATGTGTATGACGATCTAAAGACTACTATTCATTTTTCTTAACTTGTTCATGAATTATTTTCTAAGAAAACAGAATATGTAATTATTATCTCTCCAAGGTCATGAGCAAGACGGTTAACCGAGCAGTCCAAATCTGCAGGGACACCCCTGATTAAGAGCTATTTCTTGCTAATAAGTACTGCTTCATTTGCTTCTAACTTCAGAATATCTGCCTAAATACATAATCCATAAATCATCAAAGCCTGCTTATTACTTTCCCCTCAACTGTAATTGAAATTTCACCAAGACCTAGTAGGTCACAGGACAACTACTTTGCTAATAAGTGTTACACAGTTGCTAAAAATATAAAACAAAATTTAAAAAAAATGCTCAAGTCTGCTGCATTACTAAGTATCCGGAAAATGCAAAATGCTGTCCAAGAATGAACGTCCACTTGAGTGTTTGCAGATAGTGAGGATTGGTTATCTTATATCTGAAATCCCAATCATGTGCAATGCTTCTGAATTCCTAGTGCTTGCATTGTGAATTGTAAAATATCTGTTTTGAGCATATAAACTTTCATGAGCTAATAGTTTCACTTGCTGATTATGTTAGAATAATAATCTACTCAAAAAAGATTCTTGCCTTTTGTGAACCAGAACATACCTAGGTACACTTGACTACAAAGGCAATCAGGTCCTGGCTATGCTAGCATGTCTTCCATTTGGTTGTAGGTATGGCATGCACTGCAGAGCTCTGAACTAGGTGTTCTATCTGAACATTCCTGCCCAATATATTACATCGCTTCTGTTTCTGTGCTGCATGAAGGAATATGAGGTCAAGAAGGGGCATATCTTTCATGCCACAAATAGACAGACACAGATCACCATGTTGGAGTCTATAGAGACTGAGTTCAGGAAGAAAGCTGCCAGTTTGAATGGATTCATATGGAGGTGGAGAGATTCAAACCGAGGACTACAAGATAAAGGTAATTATTAGGCAGTAATGTTTAAAATACATCCTGAGCCCTGAATTCTTGTGCAAACAGCTCTTTGCCTCTGATGCTGACAAAATGCAAACAAACATCTAAGGAAATGCACACGGTTTGGAGTTTTCTTTATCTAGTGTTGTCTGCAAGCACCTTATCTGCATTAAGTGTTGAAAATAATATAATCATTTAGCATTCTTGAGGCCAGTTATTTAAGTGGATGCAAAGAGTAATGAACAGTTCTAGCCACTTCGTTCATACATTATGGATCCTGTAACACAAAAAAACACTAAACTAGCGAAAAAACAATAAAGACAAACTGAAAAGCAGCAAAGCACGAATGGTACAACAAGTCCCATTTATTCAAATAAAGCACTTTATGTTTAATGCATTGATTAAACTTCCTCAGATGTCTGAGGAAGTTTAATCAATACTAAAAACCAGCAAGGATGTTCCAATGGCCAATAAACACAGAAAAAGACACGATGTTGACGTACCAACAATTTATTACTGCTTTCGTCAATAAATTACTTCCTCAGAAACATAATTTAAACTGTAAAAATACTGCACTTTAAACATCCCATATTCTGGCACCAAAATGTCAGTGATTCAATTAACTTAAAACAATTATTAATTCTTAAACATTCCAATGAAAATACTTCTAAAACAACTTGTAAAACAGCCATGTGTAAATGCATATGAATAAATATATAAAATTGCATAGACTGTAAAAATCTTAAATAATATCAGCATTGGCACCAAAATGTGGGGTATTTAAGGTGCAGTATTTTTACAGTTTAAGTTATGTTTCTGAGGAAGTCAGTTATTGACGAAAATGGTAATAAATTGTTGGTACGCTAACATTGTGTCTTTTTCTGTGTTTATTGGCCATTGGAACATCCTTGCTGGTTTGTAGTGGTCTTTTTGTCTGCAGTGGACATACGAGTGTTTTTGGTTTCCTAAGTTTAATCAACACGTTAAATGAAAAGTGCTTTATTTGAATAAACGGGACTTGTAGTACCATACATTATGGATCAGTACAAATGACATTTTTACATATGTTAGATTCTAAACTGTTTTTAATGAATGTAGTAAGAGTTATTTTTATGTAAGGGAACACTACATTCTCTCACACCCCAGCTGCTTGAATTCCACCTCCTTTCAGCCAGGGACTCAAGAGGCGAATGGCTGCACTTGCTCAACCTTGAATACGAGGTGGATGAGATGTAGGAAAGGAAAGTGGGCAAGGGAACCTTAGGTTTACAGAGGAAAGAAGGGGAGGGGGGATTTTAGGTTTAGCAAGTGATCATGACTTTAGATTTAGGGACTGAGTAGGAGTTTATGGGTTTGAATCAGGGTGCCAGTGGGGCTAGAAAAAATTGGGCTTTGGTACGGATGATTACAGGATACCCACAAGACAAACATCTACATGTTCTCTCACAAGCTAGTATGTAGTCCAAATCCCATTCCTTGGACATCCCTCCACAGCGAATAAAAGAATCAAAATGAAAAAAAAAAAAAAACAGTAAGAAGACATTGACTTGCTAACTTCTTTTCAAGATCTTATGCTATCATTACTCTTTGCAATCAGGGAAGCCTTTACCTTTACAGATGGCTAATTGTCACTAATATTCCTTGTAAACTAACATTAAGAGGTACAGAGACATAGAGACATAGAACAATGTCTTAAAATTAGCAGGCACCTATACTTTATTAACTACTATATGAGATGATATTCTTGAATCAAAACTTAATAGCAGTTTGTACCTGCAAACAGATTAAATCTTTTCATTAAAAATGTAACTTCCATGTTAGGTGGCAGCAACACTTTATGAGCTTTCTATGGACATGACATCCTATTCTAAAACACCCATGGCCAATTCACCCTGGAAGCTTTGCTGGTCAAGAACCTTCAACCCTCGTTACCGATCATTTCTGGCACAACAGACAATGATACTCCGAAACAAAGTTGGAGTGGTTTGACTTTTCACAGAGACTGTTACAGCCATATTGTCTTTGAAATTTCCCTGGTTTCTGTCTAATACTCACTTGAAATGAAAGAGGGAGCACTCATTATGAGGAAGATGATTTTAAGCTTCTGAGTTATGCTTCCTTATCGCCCCTTGTAACATGTCAAAAACTCAGTTGTTATGGGTCTTGGCTTCCCACATGGATTGGGTGGAAGTTTATGAGTTTGAATCAGGGTGCTGGTGGGGCTAGAAAAAAATCAGGCTTTGGCATGGATGCTTATGGGAGAGAATTTACTGGGAGTTACAGCACTTGCTGAAATGAGCATCTTTGCTGGCAGCATCAGTCACTACTTCTTTGCTCAAGTAACTTTATGAATTTTTCAAAGAGTCAGTCGCTACTTCTGAGCCAGAGTCAGTGTAAAGCAGTAGCAGGATAGCAGTGTCTGAAATAGCTCAGGCTTACCGGGATTGCAGAAACATTCAGAGTTAAGTCTTCCACAACACAGTACATAAAAAATACCAGTCAGTACATCAGATGAAATCTATACATAATCATACGAAAGCATAAATTAGATGCTATGTGGTGACAAACTCTATTACACCCTCTGCCCTTCATATTTAAACTATCGCAATTGAGATTACACATTCTAATATATATGATTAACAATCATCCATGTCTGACATATTTTTACCTTGGTTGATAGGGAGAAGCTGAACCAGGAAGTCCTTGGCGAAGATGAACCTGGAAACTCCTTGCAGCTCTGATGATCTGTGCAACCCGTGAGTCCCCAAAAAATAGAGGGATCCAGTAGCAGGTAAAATCTCCAAGTATTTGCAGAAAGAAAGGAAATACCTGTTGTTGGACCCTCTATTTATTTGGGGAAAACAAAAGAATATAATGCTGGGGGTGTGACGCAAGTGGTAGCTTGGATTGCAAGAATCCGATTGGCTGGCACCACTTGCTTTATCAAGAACTTTTAAACAGGATTTTCTACAATATCTTTAACGTGAGCTTCATGTAAAAACACACTGAATGGTAGCTATATAAGGTAATTTACACATTCAGTTATGATTTCAACGTGTTTACATTCAGCTCAGCTACAAATCTGGAATACAATTCCTCACGCTTGTGGAAGGCACACGGGGGTAACAGCTTCCAATTAGTATCTTTGCATGGTGCGCTCAGTGTTAAGCACAGAGGCACCATGAGAAGGTACATGGGGTTAATGAATTAACACTGTTTCTACTTCCACGACTTGAAATTACCTTCAGAAATAACCATTTTTTTACTTGTCCCAATTATTTTCAGTTTCCATTATATATTTCTTTTATCACCTTTGGCATCATTTAACTGAATAACATATTTGCCCTCTTCTTCTTAATATCTCTTCCTGATCATTGCACTAAGTTTATCCTCTTCTAATATCTCCACTATACACCTTGCTTATTAACATTTTTCCTCAAAATGGTGAAACCTTTCTTCTTTCCTAGAGCCAAATATTGTTTGCTGCCATCTCAATAAATGTTCTGTCTTTTATTTATTCTCTTATTAATTTTCCTCACTTTTATTAAACATACATAATTCCCTTCATCCATAATTTCTACCATTTCTTTCACTAACTTACCATAAGATTTCATATTGCTTAAGTAACCCCCTTTGCATGCACAAATACAATGATTTATATTTTCTTTTGAATACAAGCCATCATTCTCACTATGTATTATGAAACAGAATAATTTTCTATGTTTTTCCATAATAATTTGTCCTAATTTTTCACATCCCTTTTTATACACATTTTCTCCATTTAGGCTCCTAGTTCCTTTTCCTTGTCTTACAATTTTTCTGTATGTACCAGTCTTTGTTTGCCCATTTGGCATTTATCACCGTCATCATCAGCCCCTGTTTTCCCATTTTTTCCACATGGGGTCGGGGTATCATGTTAACTGTCGCCAACTCTCTCTATTCAGTGCCACACTCCTGCCTTCTTCAACACTCATGCCTGACTGTCGCAGATTTTCTTTCACACAATCCATCCACCTCTTTGCTGGGCATCCTTGCTTCCTCTTACCGTCTTCCTGTCTGTTCCAAATTTTCCTTACCAGATTGTCTTCTGCTTTTCTCCTCATGTGTCCAAACCACCATAATCTGTTCTATTTGATCTTTTCTTCAATTGGAGCTACTTTGGCTTCTGCTCTTATGTCCTCATTTCTTTGTCTGTCCCACAGTGTGCATCCTACCACCTTTCTCAGGCACTTCATTTCCATCACCTCTAGCTAGTTCAACTGTTCTGCCTTTACTGTCCAGGTTTCTGTACTATACAGTACTACTGGTCACAACACTGTCTTGCATACCTTACTTTTCAGGTTCTTTGGCATTCTTCTGTCATAGACCATACCTGACACCTTATGACAGTTGGCTGCAGTCCTTCTGATTCTAGCTTTGACCTCTTCATTCAGACTACCCTTCTCCTCAACCACCACTCCCAGATACTTGAAGCTGTTTACCTGTTCCACTATCTTTCCTTCTATCACTATTCTCATCTTCTTCTGATTTCCCCAGTTTGCTGCCATTACCACCATCTTATCTGTGCTTAGTTTCATCCCATGTGCCTTCAGATTTGCATTCCGTTCTCCTATCCTTTGATGAAGATCTAGCTCAGAGTCTGCCTGTAATGCCACATTGTCTGCATACAGCAACTTTGTTGATCTATCCCCTCCATTTGCTAATGTAGTCCATCAACAGTATGAACAGCAGTGGGCTCAGACCTGAACCCTGGGGTACACCCACTCCTACTGGGAACCCCTCTGTAAGGCCAAACACTGTTTGTACTTGAGTCATCTTGTACATAGCTTGCACTAATTCTACCAATGTTTCTGGGACTTCAAACCACTGCAGTACTGCCCAGTTCAGCTTTCTAGGGACCTTGTTATATGCTTTCTCCAAGTCTAGGAATGCCCAGTTGGACTCTTACCACACCTCTAGCTTCTTCTCATGTATCTGTCTCACTGCAAACATCATCAGTTGTGCTGCATCTTGATCTGAATCTGAACTGCTCATCTCCCATCTAACATTCTACTACTCTGTGTATCCATTTATGAATTGCCCTCTCCAGAGCTTTCATGCAATGTGACAGGAGTTTGATGTCTCTGTACTATCCACAGTTGTGGATGTCCCCTTTGTTATTGTACACTGGCATGAGTATGCTTATTCTCCAGTCATCTGGGATATGCCTTTCTCTCCACACTGTTAATAGTACCCTCAGGAGCCATTTTTCCCCTATCTCGCCCAGCATCTTTATCAAATCTATTGTGACCTCATCTGAGCCTGCTGCTTTCCCTGACTTCATTTTCCTTAGTGCTATTCTTACTTCTTCTAGGGTGGGCTCCTCTTCTCATCGTAGGCTGTTTCTGGGGTAGTACAGCTTCTCTGGGGTTTACTTCATTCAGAAGCTGCTGGAAATACTCCTTCCATCTGCCTTTGATGTCATGTGGACCACTGAGTATGTTGTTGCTGGCATCCCTTATGAAGGGTGTCTCACTGTCTTCTTTACCTTTCTATCTTTGCCTTGCAACCTGATATAGTTTCTTTGTGCCACTTACTGAGTCACTTTCCAGAAGTTGGTAGAGTGCCTCCAATGCCCTATTCTTTGCTATTGCAACTTCTTTCTTAGCTTCTTTGTTAGCCAACCAGTAGTCCTTCTGAGCTTGGTCAGTCTTTTCTATCTCCCACTTCTATGTGCACTCCTTCTTTCTTTTGATGACTTCCTGGACTTCTGCATTCCACCACCAGCTTTCCTTATGTATCTTATTTCCATACCTGGCTCAGCCACATATCTGTTCTGTAGTCCTCACACATGCTGTTTTCAGGCACTGCCATTCTTCTTCAGCTCCACCTATTGCCTCCTTTTCTTGGGGTGTTAGAGCCCTGAGTAATTCCTTGAACTGTTGTACTTTCTTCCATTCAACTTATAGGTCGTCAGCCTGGTCTCTGTTGATCTTAGCGTCTTCTCTGACCGCTGCTTGCAACTGATTGTGGCAACCAGTGATTTATGCTGTGGGGCAACTGGGGATGACTTTACATTCATGGATTCTACCCTAGTGCCTTTTCCTTACTAGGAGGAAGTGTACCTGAGTTATGTGTTGGCTACTCTTGTATGTGATCATAGGAAGTTACTAGGCTATTGTCCCTGAGGCCCTTGCAAGCCTAGTCAAGAATTTATCCCGTGTTCCAACAAGTCAGCACCCTATGCCACTGTCCAGCAGGGACATAGGAGAAATCCCAGGGGTGTATTTTTGATTTTCCATCCATTTATCCGGGTTGCACTTAAAAAGGTTTAATGAGGTACTCTGCTTTACATGGAGAGAGAGTCTATTCCACAAAAGGGGAAGTCATTGGGACACAAATCTGTCCTGCCAACAAGTCCTATTGATGTCACAGACCAGGTTGAGGACTCACGTGCGGGTTACTCGAGTGGAGCTTGACTTGCGGATATGCAGCAGTCCCATCAAGACAGGGTCTGAAATTGCTTTGTATGCCAGACAGAGGTCACCTCTGAGGAGTCTGTATGACACTGAGTAGAGGGACAGGGCTTTTAGCATATCTGTATAAGGTAGATGTTGGAGGGCCTGGATTCTCCAGGTGAGGAATCTCTGTGGACTATTCAGCCACTGCAGGGGAACTGATGACAGCACCCAGCTTGCAGTCATCTGCAAACTTGGTCAGCCATAGCCCATTAGATTTGGCCTGCACCTCTGAGAAGTATATCTCAAACTGCAAAGGCCCCAAGACTGATCCCTGGGGTACACCACTTGTTACAGGTCTACTACTTGAGGTGGCTTCCCCTATTTTTACTAGGTGGATTCTATCAGTGAGCCAGTTTGCTACCCATCTGGTAACATATGGATTGATGCCTAGATGAGAGAGTTTATCTATTATACCTGAGTAGGGAAGAGTATTGAAGGCCTTGGCTAGGTCAAGGTAGGCAGTGTGCACCATCTTCCCTTCATCTATGGCCTTGGTGACTGTCTCAAAAAAGTCAACCAAATTTAACAGGCATGACCTCCCCTTGACAAAACCAAACTGTGTGGGATCAAGTGTCTGGAGGTTGCCAATGTCCTTGTTAATGAGGTCCATGATAATCCACTCCATGGCCTTGCAGATCAGGCTAGTTAGGCTGATGGGTCTATAATTTCCTGGATCGGTGGATGCTCCAACTTTGTGCAATGGGATGACAGTAGCTGTCTTCCACTCGGCTGGGATGAAGCTGGTACACAGGCTTTGGTTGAATAGGGTGCCTAATGGTGCTGCAAGTTCCTGCCTGAGTTCATGTAGGATGCAGCCTGGAATATTATCAGGTCCCATGGAGGCTGTATTTTTTGCCTTTGAGAGGGCAGTGATGACTTGCTCCATAGAGATAAGGGGAGGGGGGCAGGTACTGGGGATGTCCTGTTGTACTGATGAGGGGACAGAGGAGTGAAGTTTTCACTGAACTGTCTGCCAAGCAGGTTGGCTAAATGTACAGGGTTTGTGTATGTGGTGCCCTTGACCACCAGTTCTGTGCATATCTGGGTGCTTCCATTGAGATTGCGGACATATGTGAAGAAAACCTTATGATTATCTTTAGTAGATGTGGTCAGTTTGGACTTGAAATTTACTTTGTTGGATTTCACTAGTGCTCTTATTTGCTTGTTCAGACTAAGGAGAGATTGCTTCCAATTCGACACCTGCTCCTTCTTGGTCCTGGACAGCAATTTCTTCCTTTTATTATAGAGTTTATTTACATATTTATTCTCCCTTGAGGAGAATGATTTCATCCTGTCTGGTTTTCCTGATTCCATGCAACTATGTAAATGCTCATATAGTACTTTGGTGTAAGTTTGGACATATGTACCAGTTTCTGTGGAGGGGGAGGGGGCTGCAAAGCTGTTTATACCTTCCCTCAGGAGGTTGTAATCAGTTTTGGAGACTTTTTTTTTGTTTGACCCAGCTAGGGAGGGAGGTTGGGGGAGATGTTGACTTTGAAAATGACTGCTTTGTGGTTGGATATTACCAGGGATGATGATGCTGTAGGGATGCTGCAATGGTTAATCGTGTTGGATAATATCAAGTCCAAGATATTTTCACCTCTGTGGGAGTGTCAACCAACTGGTCCAAGTCATTTTCATTGATGAAATCAAGGAATCTCTGGGCATTTGTGTTTTGGCATGGGCATTTCTTCCAATCTATGGTTGGATAGTCACCCAGGATATGGGTAAAGAGTTGAATCTTGATAGATCTGAAGAGGTCCAGATAGGTGGAGTGGGCATCTTGAGTCAGAGTTGGAGGCCTGTAGCTAGCTATGATTTTAATAGGGGTCTTGTCAATTGTTAACTGCACCTAGAGTAATTCCTGTGCATCATACTGTTTGACCAGCCTAGAAGTGTGCATGTCTTTTATATACATATTGCAAATCCACCCTCCTTTTGTTTTACTGCCCACAGCTTGGGGTTTGAATGAATGATAGGATGAGTAACCTGGTATAGCTGAGGTGCTCTCCACGACTTTGAACCAGGTTTCTGTGACTGCACAAATGTCATTTTCTTCCAGGGTTAAGAATGCTTGCAATGACTAGCTTCATGTTTAGACTGCTAGCGTTTATCAGCATGACCTTTAATTTACGCTTTGATGAAATTTTCATGTTGGTTGTTTTGACCTCGTGGCATTTCCTAAAAAAAGGCACTATGGGGGAGGCAAGAGCCTTTGCCAGGAGCCTGAACCCCAAGGGAGACAGATGCAGGCCATCTCTGGCAAAGCATAATGACTTGTCAGGCATGTCATCCCAAGCTGGCAGGTACTGGATCCCCTTTGAATGACACCAGAAACTAAGCTAGTTGTTAAAGTCAATCATTGTCTGTTTGTACTGAGGCATTATTCTGGGTGACGGTAGAATGCTGCCTAAGGCTAGGGACATACCTGCCTGGGACACATACTCAGCGAGCTCGATCATGTCTCTCTTCATATAGTTCAGGGAGGTATGTCTCAAGTCATTCACTTCAACATGGACTATGACAGAGTTCTAACAGTACCTGTTGAGAAACTTGAGTGCATTGGTGATATGGTGGATTCTGGCACCCGACAAACAACTAACCGTGACTTTCTCCTTATCCAGCCTGTTGAGGAGGAATTTTATGACTGTCTATCTTTCTGAACCATGTGTTGGCTACTATCAGTCCATTTGCCAGACAGAAGTCTAGAATGTCTTCTCCTTCTTTATTCATGTTGCCTCACCCATGTGACCCATGTGGACCTAGGCAGTCGTCATACCCTGTTCTGTTTGTCCTGGGGACATAGGCTGAGATTATGAATATTGCCCTATCATTACACTGGAGTCTGATTGCCAAGAGTCGGTCATTAATTCTGATGATATCCCTCACTGCCTTCTGAAGCCTCTCTCTCACCACACCTACACCATTTCTAGACTCTCCCCCTCCTGAGTAGTAGAGTCTGGATCCCAAGCAAGTGCATCTGCTGTCCATAGGATACATATGATGTCCAGCCTTATCTGTATCATCATGTCATCCACTTCCAAGCTGTGTCCTGTCAGTGAACCTGCATTAAGTGTAGCAATTCTCAATTCATGTTTGGCAGGGTGGTTGGTTTTACATCCAGCTTTCACTCAACAGAGCTATCCCAGGTAACCCAGACTGGGCAACTAGACACCAGCTGGCCGGTAGCTTATTGGCCCAGGGCTGCTGGGCTTTATGGCATCACACACTGGCAAATAGGGACACATATACCCCTCCCACCATTAGCAAGGGTCCCTGGCGTAGGTCAGAGTAGGCTAATTACCCATGCCTATTTTGGCGGCATTAGTCAACATAACCGAATCACCTAGAGCCATATTTTTACATAATCAAGTGGCTATCCCTGCCTCAGCACACAGTCTGTGATCCATATTTTCCTGTCTTGAAGATACTGTGCACCACAGTAGATGCCCAAAGCAGTCAGTCTGTACAACTCTTCTCTCTATAGGGCACCATGTAGAGTCTATGCTGCTGCCCACAGCTCCATTCATTGGTGAATTTGAGATGGAAACACTCATCATGTTTTAAGGACTTGGAGGAAACCCCACAGAGACACAGGGAGAACATGCAAACTCAAAATAGGCATTGGTCGGAGGTCAGGGTCGAACCTTATACCTTGTGTATGGGAGCCAAAGACCTTAACCATTATGGCATCTGGTCTCTGGTATTGGCATTATTTCTCTCCACTGGCATAATTGGCACTGGCATAATTGGCATTATGATCTCTAAATATTGTCATCTTTACCCATCCCCTTGTGATGCTAATAAAGTTAAAAAAATTATAAAATCAATTTTCATTTTTATTCAAGTATATAATTAAGTGCACTCCTAATCTATCTTTAGTTGACCTAATAATATTAATTCTTTAAATTTACTTATGTCCTTAGTTAGTTTCCTTTACCTTGTCAAATATTACACAGCTAATACCCCACAATAATGAGACATATTCATTACTACATATGCTATCAATTATTCAAGCAAGCTTTCACTTTTCCATCTGTAAAAGCATATAATGTCTGTAAGTCTTATAGCTGAACCTCTGCTTCTTAAAATTCTATCTGCTTTAATAATTATATAGTCTAAAACATAATGCCATCATGATTAAACAAGACTGCAGTGCCCAAACACTGTTCAGTCCCATCATTCCATACAATTTTGCATTCTCTGCTATAACAATTTAAATGGCCTCTCACATTCAGATAATAAAAAGGTGTTTAATAAAAATGAAAAAAAATATTCAATTCTTAAACCATTGCTACACTATAAATCTACCCATGTCATTTATTGTACTATTAACATTTACAGCAAGAACATGTACACCTTCGTTTACCTTTTCTCTTATCTTCATGGAGGCTATCCTTTACCTTTTTTCTTAACTTTTACATTTTTCCTCCTTATGTCGTTAACCCATTTCCTAAAGAATGTATGTCATATCTGTTTCCAGTTACTGTCTTCTCCCTCTTCATTATTTTCCATTTGCAATACGCTGAATGCATTTTGTACTTCTTTTATATTACTGTTTCCTCATTCTTTGTCTGTTTTACATTGTCCTCTTCTTCTATATCCTGAATGGCATCAAATCCCCCTTCCTGAAATTTTTTATTTATCATTCTGATTAGTATGGTCCACATTATTAATTTTCAAAATTTGTATTTTCCATTTTAACTTCTACAACATTTAAATGGCTGTCCTTATCATCAAAATGGTCATAAAGTATGTTACTATTAACTTCACAATCTATCCAAAAATGTTCCTTCCTATGACATTTATAACATTATACTTCACAAAAAGGACTTCTATAGTTATGCAAAGAATCTTCATGGCAATACCCAGATTTGCTCTGAACTACTGTACAATGGTACCTCCTATATCAAGCCAACAGATATTGCTAGTATACTGGCTGACAGATTCAGTGCCAACTTTACCCCTATCCCCCCCAAAGGACCAATCACAATACCAGTAGATTGCCAGGCACCCATTATTACTGCTGCACAGGTTAAAACAGCACTGAACAAGGCCAAGAATACAGCTTCTATGGGACCTGACAATATCACTGGTTGTGTTCTACATGAACTACAGAGTGAACTGGCACCTCACCTGTGTGCCCTGTTCAATCACAGCCTCACCTCAGGTTTTGTCCCTGCCGAATGGTGCACTGCTACAGTCATCCCTCTCCACAAAGGGGGAGTGACTACAGACCCTGGGAACTATTGCCCCATTAGCCTGATGAGTCTGATATGCAAAGCTATGGAATGCATCATCGTGGACCCAATAAACAAGGATATAGGGGATCTCCAAACTCTGGATCCCACACTGTTTGGTTTTGTGAAGGGTAGATCATGCCTGCTCAACTTGGTTGATTTCTTTGAGTCAGTCACCAGAGCTGTGGATGAAGGCAAGGTGGTTCATACAGCCTACCTTGATCTGGCCAAGGCTTTTGATACCATTTCCCACTCAGGAATAATAGAAAAACTCACTAACCTTGGTATCAACCCCTATATCACTAGGTGGGTTGCAAACTGGCTCACAGATAGAACCCACAGTGTGAAAGTTGCTGACTCCAAGTCAGGCTGCTGATTAGTCATGAGTGGAGTCCCACAGGGTTCATCCTGGGTCCTCTCCTGTTTGGTATCTACTTGTCTAAAGTCCAGGCCAACACAAAGGGACTCTGGCTGACAAAGTTCGCAGATGATTGCAAGTTGGGAACTATTATTAACTCCCCAAATGATGTTGACATCCTAGAGAATGGCCTCACTGTAACCAACAACTGGCATCAGAACTATGACCTTAAGCTTAATGCCAAAAAATGTGTCGTAATCCCCTTTGGGAAAAACCCGGTTCCCATGAATTGATTGTAATCCACTGAACACAGAAGGCATTATAAGAGATCTGGGAACACAGGTTGACAGCAACCTCTCTTTTGATCACCACATTGCCACTGTGGTCAGAAAGTCCTTCTATGTGGCACATCTCATTACTAAGGGTTTTGCATCCAGGAAGAAAGAGGTAATTGTCTCCCTCTACTCTTCCCTCATTAGGCCAATCATTGGGTACAATGCCCCATTTGGCATGTACCTCACTAGACAACTGCAACAACTGGAGAGGCCACAAAAGTACTTTACAAAGAGGATCCTAGGCCTTAAACACTTGTCCTATATGGACAGACTCAAAAAACTCCAACTATTCTCTATCTCATATCGCCTACTTAGAGGCGATCTCTGCTTGACTTACAAAGCCATGTCTGGCCCAGCTCTGTTAGAAATAATATATCTAAAGAAATCCCAATCACTCCACACCACACACACTCTAGAGACCTCAACCTCATTACCACAATTAACAGAACATGCTGGAGGGACAGGTTCATAACCCAGAGACTGCCCATGCTATGGATCAGACTACCCATACATGTCAAGCAGAGCTCCTCGCTGACCCTCTTCAAGAGAAATCTTGATGAGAGGATGGGAAATAGAAAATTCACCCCGGGGATAACTCCAGTGGCTCTGCTCGACAGACGCTCAGGAAACTAAGGTCAGGTGGCACTATGCCAGGGTAATCCTATAGCTAGGCTTGTAAAGGCCTCAGGGCCATTAGCCTAGTACACACCTATGAACCTGTGAACATTGTTTTATATTGTGTTCCTTTTGCCCACTTTGTGCACATGTACATTGTTTGCATTCAGGAAGTAAATGTTAATTTATTCTATATAAAACATGACGTAGACTTATCTCAATATCACAGTATTCCTTTAGTGTAAACCATATTAATCACACCTGGAAATCACTTTGACTTTTTCTACCTTTAGTGCAACCTACTATTCCTATCCCCAGTACACAAATCCCTATTGCTCTTAATATTTCTAATGTCCATGAGTACATCAAAAACAGTCTGCAAATAATCTTGCAAATCACCTTTTTCAACATCACAATTTCTGAATTGAACAGTAAGCTTTCTAATGTTCATAGTTTCTGCTGAAAAAGTGTATGCATTCCATGGAAAGCAAATTGCTTTCTTTCCACATCCTATAAATATGTATTCATCCAAACAAAAGATTCAAACATAATATCACAAAATGATTATTTCCCCAGTAAAATAAAGGCCCTTATATCTGGCTCTTTAATACCCATTGGCAACACTATATTTTCCAAAATGTCATTTTATTATTAATGCATTATCTTTCTTTTAGGCCATTGGTTTTAGGCCATTCCATAGCACAACAACTGCCCTGCAATCCTTTTCTGACTCCATAAACAAAAATCGTAACAATAATAATTTCTCCTCTGCACTATTTATTGACATTTCAAAAGCCTTTGATATGGTGAACCATAACATGCTTATTGACATACTAAAAGCCCAATCACTTGATGCACAAGCACTACAATGGCTTAAATCCTATCTGGAAAACAGACAGCAAGCAGTACTTTGGGATAATAATCTTTCTACTTCCCTCCCTGTGAACATTGGAGTACCACAAGGCTCTATTTTAGGACCTCTTCTCTTTTCATTGTTTATTAATGATCTACATACCAAAATTCCTCAAGCCACCTGCATACAATATGCAGATGACTCAACTTTAATTTGTTCAGCCAAATCTGTAACCTCTCTCCAGTCTCTCACCCAAACAGTATTTAACAGTGTTGAAAATTGGTTCATGCAACACTGCCTCCTTCTGAACCCCAAAAAAACAAAATCATTGCTCTTTGCTCCTACTCATAAGTCACCTCAACTACACTTCACAGTAACCTCTAACAATGGAGCTAACATATCCCCTGACACTACAACCCGTCTACTGGGAGTAACAATTGATAACAACCTTAGCTATGATGACCATATTAATTCTACAATAAAATCTGTCAACAAAAAACTAGGCACCCTTTACAGAATCAAACCCTTCCTTACCCCTTCAGCTAGAATCACTATTGCCCAGACCCACCTGATCTCTACCCTGTTCTATGCTTCTGCAATATATACCAATCTATCTAGAAACAACCTCACCAAACTTTCCACCAGTTACAATAACATAGCCAGATTTACCACTGGCACCCCCTTTAGAACTCACCACTGTCACAACCTCAAACAATTGGGATGGTTAGAACTGCAGAACCAACTACTTTGTCAACAACTTGTTATCACCGAAAAGATCCTTTATCACCCTAATAATACCCCAATCCTTACTAATCTGATTACCCCCTACAAAAAATCTTACAACACTACGCTCAGCTAACAAGCTTCTAGTTTCCACTATTAAATCTAACAACAAAGCTGGGGACTCACTTTTCATCAACACAGTAGGAAAAAGCTGGAACCAGCTTCCTAGTGAACTTTCCTCTCTTGCTTCCACTCTTCTTTATAAAAAGCATCTTAAAGAATATCTTAAAACTCACTGGCTTTGTCCCTGCTCTAACCCTGACTGATATCTCATTCCCCTTCTTGCTCTCTCTACACTTCACTACTCCACTGTTCTATGTCACCTACCTGTAATATTGATTTCCTTCATAATAATATGGCTCTGCTCGACAGACGCTCTGGGAACTAAGGTCGGGTGGCACTATGCCAGGGTAATCCTATAGCTAGGCTTGTAAAGGCCTCAGGGCCATTAGCCTAGTACACAACTATGAACCTATGAACATTGTTTTATATTGTGTTCCTTTTGCCCACTTTGTGCACATGTACATTGTTTGCATTCAGGAAGTAAATGTTAATTTATTCTATATAAAAACATGGCGTAGACTTATCTCAATATCACAGTATTCCTTTAGTGTAAACCATATTAATCACACCTGGAAATCACTTTGACTTTTTCTACCTTTAGTGCAACCTACTATTCCTATCCCCAGTACACAAATCCCTATTGCTCTTAATATTTCTAATGTCCATGGGTATATCAAAAACAGTCTGCAAATAATCTTACAAATCGCCTTTTTCAACATCACAATTTATGAATTGAACAGTAAGCTTTCCAATGTTCATAGTTTCTGCTGAAAAAGTGTATGCATTCCATGGAAAGCAAATTGCTTTCTTTCCACATCCTATAAATATGTATTCATCCAAACAAAAGATTCAAACATAATATCACAAAATGATTATTTCCCCAGTAAAATAAAGGCCCTTATATCTGGCTCTTTAATACCCATTGGCAGCACTATATTTTCCAAAATGTCATTTTATTATTAATGCATTATCTTTCTTTTAGGCCATTGGTTTTAGGCCATTCCATAGCACAACAACTGCCCTGCTATCCTTTTCTGACTCCATAAACAAAAATCGTAACAATAATAATTTCTCCTCTGCACTATTTATTGACATTTCAAAAGCCTTTGATATGGTGAACCATAACATGCTTATTGACATACTAAAAGCCCAATCACTTGATGCACAAGCACTACAATGGCTTAAATCCTATCTGGAAAACAGACAGCAAGCAGTACTTTGGGATAATAATCTTTCTACTTCCCTCCCTGTGAACATTGGAGTACCACAAGGCTTTATTTTATCCAGTTAGACTAGCCCAGTCAACAAATGTAAAATAAATTAATAAATAAATTCTTGTTAACATTTTCTTACCAGGAGTCTTATGTGTACAGCTGTCCTTAACTGATGTGGCTGGTGAACCAAAATACTTTTTTGTTTTCCCCATGAGGCTGCCAAATCATTGACAGGCTCTGATTGCTACATCATCTGAAGTAACTTGTCAGGTAACCTTCCTGACTGAAGAATTGTCATAATTGTTTCACCCACTTGTGAAGCAGTTATTTCCTCTATTTTTACTTTCTTAACACCAGTATCATCTATGAAAGTTTCATGTACTAACAATGCATAAACCATCAACATCTCATCTCTCAGTTGACTTGTGACAACCATTCCTTTTTCATCCATGCTGGACAATAGTACAGGAAGTTCCCTAGTACCCTGGCCACATTTCTGCTAGTCAGTATGAATGCCACCTCAAGTCTCCCAGGAAAAGAGACATTTGGCCTAGTGGGGCTAATTTAGTCAGCAAGGCACGATTAAAAACACTTGAAAGGAGTTTTAATTATGATACTGTTTGTTTTCCTCTCACTGTAAAATATAGGCTTGTTTTACCTTTTGGATTAGTTTACCACATATAGTAGATTTTTACAATAAACAGCCTCAAGGAGAAATCAATGAATCAAAGTTAGACTTGGTGTGATATGGTTGGCCATGGTTCTACCCCTTGAATTCAAAAATTATTAGGAGATTGTTGAAATGGATTCTTGCAGGAAGAAATACCTGCAAGCAGAAGCAACAAAACCTGGCAGCTTTCTGGTCTGTTGTCAGCTGGAAGATGGGAAGATGGGAAAACCCTAACCAATATCAACAGAATGCCCATGCTCAGCATTTGTCTTGTTGTTCACTTTGACCAATGTAGGCCATATTGCAGCTGATTAAATGTGTAAATAAGAAAGCACAGAAATAATTTGTATAATGATAAAAAACACTATATTTATGTAACTTATGAGTATTAGCTCCTCATGCCCTTTCAGTTTCTTTAATATATCAGCATGAGAATTATCAAAATAGGTTCATAGGCTCATAGGTGTATACTAGACTAATGGCCCTGGAGCCTTTACAAGCCTAGCCCATAGGATTACCCTGGCATCGCACGACCCAACAATAAGTGAAGCAGACATTGCCTCTAAGTAGACGATATGAGACAGAGAATAGTTAGAGTCTTTTGAGTCTGTCTATATAGGACAACTGTTTAAGGCCTGGGATCATCTTTGTGAGATACTTTTGCTGCCTCTCCAGTTGTTGCAGGTGTCTAGTGAGGTACATGCCAAATAGGGCATTGTACTCGTTGATTGGCCTAATGAAGGAAGAGTAGAGGAAGACAATGACCTCTTTCTTCCTGGATGCAAAACCCTTAGTAATGAGATGTGCCACATAGAAGGACTTTCTGACCACAGTGGCAATGTGGTGGTCAAAAGAGAGTGTGCTGTCAGCCTGTGTTCCAAGATCTCTTATAACGCCTGGGACAGCAAAAATATGCACACTTTGGGCTGAAAATAGAAGAAAAAAACAGCAATTCTATAAAGCTAAGGAGTAAGCTATTTTTAATGTGGTATTTTCTTTTAACCACTGACAAGGTAAGGCAGCTGTTCTGGTCAGATACTATTTAGCCATGATAAACACTAAAATATAAGGAGAGGTCAGTTGGAACAGTCATTGCATTAGGAACAAGTAAAATACAGAAGAATTATTCCATCAAAATGAATAATTAATACCAGAGTGAAGATAATTTAGGTGGGCAGATTCAAAGCCTGGTATTCACTCAGTAATAATACATGGGAAGATCTGGTAAGTGCACTTAATTAAAGTTTGAACTCCATGCAAAAGAATGAGAACAAAGGAGAATGTCACTGAACAAATACATCAAAAGTACCTTGATACAGTAGCATACAATACAGACTAACTTGCTAGTTAGTTTAACCTCGTTTCATCAAGACATATACAGACTTCTCATGAGTAGGGTTGCCACCTTTTTAAATGCCTGAAGTGGGACATTTTTGGTAAAAACATCAGATTTGGCAAGCTGAAACATAACTACGGCCAGTACAAATAACAGAACTTCACTTTTTTGCATAAATAAAAGCTTATTCTTGTAGCATTTTAGTTGCTTATTCTGTTTCTTTTAGCATTTAGGTGTTTCAGATACAGAATAACTGTTTTATGAAACTGTTACATAAAATATAGGAAATAATTGTTGTCCTAAAATCTCAGGACATTTGCCATTTTTACAATTTTTTTGCAAGACACAATTGCCCAGAGAGGAACTGTCACTGGCAAAGTGGGATGGCTGGTAATCCTACTCATGAGTTGTGAGCAGGTGCAGAGGTTGAGAAATAGGCATTGAAAGACATCAAAACACAGAGAGAGTGCAAAATGTTTACAGTTAAGATGTTTAGAGAAAGGCTATAGGGTTCAAGTGGCAGGATTCATAGTCTGGTATGTAGTGCACAGGACTAAAAGCACTTTGAAGTGGCTACATGTAATTCACAATCAATGTACTATGTGGGGCTACAGAAGAGATATAGTTGTCTACACCAAGCCTGCTGGTGGTAAACATAATCCATGAAAAATGAGCTGCTCAGTGTAAATGAACAGTGTTAATACAATTCATAGACAACAGTACTAAATAGCAATGGCTGCAGTATTATAAAACAGTTATACACAGTTGCTGATTGCAATAAATTCAGTATTACAATACAGTTCAAGGGAGTATGAAACAGTTAAAATTTCATAAACCAAATTAGCACAGTGCAAAACTGGAGGAACTTATTGCATAAGCCAATGTCTATCAATTAACACACAGAGGCACATGAACACACAGACATGTATAATTGTAGCAAACTTAAGGGGAAGAAGAACCAGACAAAAAAATCACTGCAAGAAGGAAAATTCTTGACGTAACCTGCTACAGGAAAATATTAATATCAATAACGGAGCATTAAGCCATAACGAAATGCAAGTCAGAAGTGGTATATGGGATTGGCTAATAGAATTAATTTGCATGAAACTCTTGAATTACATTCACTATTTTAATGTATTAATGACACCTTAGAGAATATACCAAGGAAATGTGCAGTATAGTACATATATGTAGATAATTCTTTGTGTGTGTGTGTGTGTGTGTGTGTGTGTGTGTGTGTGTGTGTGTGTGTGTGTGTGTGTGTGTGTATTATATACAGAGGCACACATTCATAAATATATATATGTAGTATATATGCACACAGACACAAACAGACACACACACACACACACACACACACACACACACACACAAGCATAAAATCTAACATCTAAAGTAGCTCTCACTTTAATGACACCATACTATTAATGTATGCACTTCTACCTCTTCAGCCAACACTTGCTATTTATTTTCCTCTCTGGTGTCCTTCCTTAACATTCTCATGTCTCTAATTATAATCAATTCTCTCTTCGTGCCCTTAATTTTCAATCCTGCTCATTACTCCACTTCATTTCATTCTATACATTTGTCTAGTTTGGCAGCAGAATATGCTGTTGTTTATCACCTGCATTTATTATAAGAAATATAGTCAACACTTTGAGTAACTATATATTAGTTTACTTGACAGGCTATCCACTTCTGCAAAGTGTCCTGCTACTTGCAGTACATATTGTATTCTTGATCACAATTTACCCTAGTAATATTTCTGTGAAGATATTTTAATCTGTTTGAGTTTTTTATGTTTTGGGAGGATTTTTTCCCTTGTATATAATTACTTAGCAGATACTGTAAAATGTTTTTATGTATATTACTATAGAGCCTGATTTCTCATCTCACTGTAAAATATTTACTTTGTGAGGGGTTTTTATCCCCTTACATATAACTTCTACAGACACACACACACACACACACACACACACACACACACACACACACACACACACACACACACACCTGTGTGTTTCTATATGTTTATATTTTAAATTATGTATATATATATATATATATATATATATAGATATATATATATATATATATATATATATATATATATATATATATATGTGTGTGTGTGTGTGTATAGTGGATATAAAAAGTTTACACAACTCAAATGTCAGATTTTTGTGATATAAAAACATGAGACCACAATAAATTATTTCAAAACTTTCCCCACCTTTAATGTGACCTATAACCTGTACAATTCAATTGTTAGGGGAAAA